>NC_056597.1:20933210-21205710 GCF_018340385.1 Cyprinus carpio | reverse complement strand
AACAAAAACCAGATGCAGCAGCAGCAGCAGCAGGAAGAGCAAAGCAGAGCAGTCTGGGATAAGGGATTAGAGAGTGTCACACCATTCACCTCCACTGCAAGAGAGGACCTGTTAGTGGATTGGAAACATGTCCTCATTCAATAGGTGGAAGGATACCGGGTGGAGATAGATATGTTGAGGGTTTAGAGACAGATAAAACCAGGCATCAATCCAAAGTCAAGCGTAACGCAATTAATTACCAAACAAAAAGGTCGTATTACTATTGTGACTCTCATATGACTCTCATATGACATGTATTACCTTAGCAAATGGTACATACTCTGATCGCAAAACAAACACAGCACACATAAAAGTGGATTGAAAATTACATTTTAATATGAATAATAATTTTGGTGAACAGTTTTGGATATTGTATGAAATATAAGTACATTTATTATTTATCATGTCTGACATGTTGAATTTTATTTTCACTGAGCTTGTTGCAACCATGCTGAACTTGACTTTCTAATGAATGTCCGGAAGATTTTCTTTTCTCTCTCTCTCTCTCTCAAATGCGTCATCAGTATAAAAGGGAAATGAAGTGTGCAAAGTGTTTGTTTGCATTTCAATGCAACTTTTAATTCAGTGTCCATATCCTGTTGAGTTAACTTTATCTCTTCAACATTTCAGTCTAACTGTCACCTTTATTGGCTTTGTATATAATATCTAAGTGAATTTTCAAAAAACTAAATTAATGAATTCATTAAAATGACAGCTTTAACTATAGAAAGAGGAAAATAAATTGTAATTGAATTAAATCTGAAATTTTAATGCAAGCAACATTTCCTCATTTGGCTAAACAGCACAGTCACTGATTAGCAAGGGGAAAAAAATAAACAAAAACAGAATAAAATAAAATAAAATAAAATAAAATAACAATTTAAAGTCTCATCTGTTGAGTCTATCAAAACAAGTTTCCTACCTGCATTTCTGACCTGTTGAAACTACCTGCATCAAATTCTCTGACATTTATTTTGTCCTCAGTTATTTCCATATTTCCACAAGAAATCTGGTCTTTATAAAAATGACTACATATTATGTCAGAGACGCTACAACTCAAGCAGGCAATAAAAAACCCTTAATGTTGATGTTGTCTGGATCTGCTAAACCTCATCATCTCATCACAGGAAACTGACACATCCCACGCACACTATAACAGCTCTTGCTGAAGGGCATGGCATTGCCTTTTCCCGTGATAGTGACAAACAATTATTTTTCATAAAATGCAAACTCAAACTCTGATGCCATAATGGCCAACTAGCTGTGAGACTTGCAAGATGTCAGCTTTTAGCCAAATATATAAACCCCCAAAATGGGCACTTTAAAATTGTCTTAATGTCATTGAACTGCACTGCACTGCACTAAGTGGTATGTTTTTTTTTTTTTTTTTTTTTTTTTTTTTTTTTGTGGTAATCAAATGTTAGTAAATGCCATTATTAATTACATGAACTACACCTGTGGTTACTCTACCAGTAAACCGGTGTGAACTTGAGGACATCTGACTCAATATATTCACTAACATTCAAAAACGCATCAGTTAATTAAAAGTCATGGCAAGAACAGTGAGAAAAGTAAGTGTTATCATATTTTGTCTACAGGGGGAAGTTGTATTAGTCACAATGTTAAGACTGTGTATTAAGAACTAGTTTGACTGACTAACAGTTAACCAAGTGGTAATCAGTCTTACTTTTCAGATTCAAATTACACGATAAACCATTTGTGTAACTGAATTAACTTTTTAGACTAGTATTTTATGCAACTGGCCACAGGTGACACTCACACAATTCTAAAAATCCATGAAATGTAAATAGAAATGTCATTTCTATGATCCCCATAGGTGCAATCTGTGACTGATTGGACAATAAAGCCAGGACAGCACACAATCATGCACAGCACAAAAAAAAGTGACGTTTCGAGTGGTTTCCTGTAATGTTATTATATCAAACCAGCAATTTCCGAGAGGATTTGAGGCTGCTTCTCTAGGTCCTGAGGCACCAGGGAGGTCCAACCCATCCTGCCAATATGGTCTGTGGGGAAAGCTGGTCCCAATATCTGCACACATGAAAACATTCCTCTGTTGATTTATTTTTAGACCTAATCTCAAACAGATTTCCACGTTGAGCAAGTCAGCCGGGACCCGAGAGCGGTTGCACCCAATCCATGGAAGCATGGCCCCTCTGAAAATGAATGTTATTCTGTTTTCTTTCTGGGGATTTGAATTCTGTCACTTTCCACTCGTTTGGTGGTCGGCCAGCTAAGCCTGAAAAAGCCATATTTTAAGGGACAAGCAAGCACAAGATTTGTTTGTGACACTGGGAAAAGAGGATTTGCGTGTTGGAATGTGTAAAGTACTTTATTATTCCCACAACCCCATGAAATATCCTTTCACAGCCTAGTGTTGGCTTGTTTAACGCACAGGACAGTAAATTTCTTCAGACACAATAACAGCATTTTTATAAAGAAAGCAGTTCTTGCTTGTGCAAAATGTGCCGGCACTGTTCTAGGGTCTTCTGGGTGGTCGCTCAGTGGTTCCTCACTAATCCAAGCCCACCTTCGAGTCACTGTGATATTCTGATCCTTAGATACGCCTCGGGTCCCTGCTTCAAAGAAAGGCAGTGGGACTTTTCACCTTGTTTTATCATCCACCAAACAAAAATCCTAAAATCATCCTCTCCTCGACAAGCCACATGATTTGAGGTGTCATGCATGTTTATAGCTAAAACAGTACAGTATGAGTTATGCAGAAAAGTTTAATACTTGGGGCTAAAGGTTTGTTCACATAAGTTTGAGCAAGCAACATTAATAATACTTGGCAGTCAGAGGTGCTAAATATGACCCCAGGTACCCTATGTCCTTTGTCCTTCCAGGCTCACCTTGTCATCCTCCCAGACTTGGAGGCAAAGTTGTGTCAGAACAGCACTCATGTCTCCAACTAGAGGAAATTGATCTCTCAAGTCTGTCACACAACTATGAAGGGGCCAAGGGCTCAAGTGTCAGGTTACCGGAGGCAGGTGCAATCCACCACTGGGGCCACAAATGGCAAGTGAGGTGAGGAAGCGTGACTTTTCTGGTTAACATTCCCTGCTAAGTGTCCTAAAACCTAGTCAAACCCCCTAAACCCTACCGCAGCTGGTGCGGTATTCACATAGAAATGTCTGTTTGGTATTCCCACTGGGTCGGCCCTGCAGAAAGAAAGTTGTAAATAGTATGAAAGATGGCCAACATGCCTTGGATTTATCCAGCCCCGGTATACCTGAAGAAGGGAAGAAAAGGACCCTCTCCTGCCAAAGGTATCGTCTGCGAAATTAGCACAGGTGCAAGGTTTCACACAACAAAGGGCTCTTTGTGAGTAGCCATGATCATGTTTTGTGACTGGGTTTCAATTTAGGAAAGAAAATGTAATATCTTAGAGAACAAACATGTTTAGTTTGAAAAGCATGGGTGCATTATTTGGGTAGTGTTAGACTACAGTTAACACCGGTTGTTAAGAAATAAGTCCCGGCTTACAATGTCATCCGCACATCGGGAACAGAAGCATGGACATTTCTGGAGAGAGGCCAATCCAAACAGAATTCCTTTCGCTTGGCATTCCAGCTTGATTACTATTGAAGGTAGGGTCAGGCGGTAAGGTTTACCGCGCAAATATAGTTACACAAATGGCAAGACATTATTTCAAGTGCATAAGTGTGGTTCTTTCCCCAAAAAAATGGTGCCTGTCAGCGTTAGTTTTTGGGCATTTAACAGGACTCTCTTTAATTGGTGTTGTTTTTACACTACACTACGATCAATTGGAGTGTAGCTAATTCAGCCAACAAGCGGTAAGCGTTCAATGTTTCTCCACATTGACACACATGGACCTGAGTTCCACGATGTGGCTGCTGTTAACAGCTGTCTGCAGCCAAAATAGAAAGTCCCTGTGGTGAGAGCCCCATGCGCTCAGGCTGGAAAACCTCTCAACAACATCCTGTGGTCACCTGGACACTATGACCCAGAAGAAAGGACTCCTTAGAAAGCAGCCTTAGCAGCAGAGTCCTGCCTGAGGGCCCCTAAGAAGGAGAAGACCTGCTATTCGGTGCGTGGAAAAGGAGGAAGGCTTTGTAAATAAAATCCCTGGAATCCCTGAGCGTGCTTGCTTTGGAGTGTACTCCCCCTTACCTAAAAGGCTGAAGGGGAAGAATCGAATCACAGGCAGCCTTGGGTTGTCACCTGTCTGGGAAGTGAGGGGGATGAATGAAGACTTAACAGAAAATTAAAGAGAAGGAAGAGGGAGCGAGACAAAGAGGGAGAGTCAGAGATGGAGAGATAGAGAGAGAAAACCTCCCAGGTACTCTGGTACTTAATTACTTCTCAGAGGATAAATATTTCTTTAGTTACAGGGGTAGAGAGACAAAGAATGAAGAGCTGTTCCAGGAATGATTATCTCTCCGTTTCAGGTGTTTTTGAACATATTAAGAGCTCTCATGTTACTGTTGGATAGCTTCCAAAAAAAAAAAAAAGATTAAAAAAACACTACCGTATGTAAGTGGAGATTAGAACAACAAACTGGCCAAATGCAGATACAGAGCCCTTTGAGGCTTAATTTGCAAGGAATTGCTCATCTAAAAATTTAAAATCATCCACATTGCTGAGTAAAGCTTGCTTCAACCGCGATAATATTTGACTCTCTGAGAATGAAAGCATAGTGCCTGGTGGTCCTGTCTGTTTAGCACCATCACAAAGCAAGTGAAAGTCTATAATTAAATTTATAGAACAACATTCTCATCGTCTGTTCATGCTAGCAGGCCCCGTGAGGGACAGGCATTCATATGGAAACTGTATACAATTATTTACAATCCAAACCTATTCAGACTTGGGTGGAAACCATGTGTTGGCCCCCCATGGTTTAAAGCTTCCCCTTCCTGTCCACACTAATAGCCTATTCATGGTAATGTGCACCTCAGAGACTGTTGGCTGGGCTGTTATTGGCCTTTATGAAAGTTAAATGAACAAGGTGCATAGGAAACTATAGTGGGCTGCCGGTTTGCAGCGGTCCAACCTCAATGTGGCTTTTCTGTGCAGGGTGGAAACATTACTCTGTGTGAGAGGTTTCATGTCTTGCCATTTTATTTGTTACAGCAAAGACTTTATTTGTGATAGTCACAGTACTACTATGTTGCATGTTTTAAAGAAATATGGTTTTTAAAAATTTTGAAAAATTGCAAGTGTTTTTTTGGGTCGTTGTCAAGGCTTGCTAAATAGTTGCTAAGACATTCTTGGTGTTTGCTCCTTGTTTCTATGATGTTTTTTTTATGCATTTTGCAATGTAGTTCCTATGGTGCTCTTGGTGGTTTCAAGTGTGTTAAACTGGTTGCCATAGCATTGCTAGATGATTGCTATTATCATGTTCTATGTGGTTTTTAGTGCATTGCCATGCAGTTGCTAGGAGGGTTGTACACTATTCATAAATGAATTGAGAAATGCCTTTAAAACTCCAGTACTAATCCTAAATTATTATCGAATTTGAATTCATGTGACAAACGGAATACAGAATTACAAATGTAATGTGTAAATGTAATTCATTAAAATTTAAAGAAATCCATTCAAGTAGAAATCCAAGTTTTTAATGATTTTTAAATGATGGCATGTCAAAGAATAATAAAAAAAAATACAAAACTATAAGAGCTATGTTAAGATTCTCCTCTCTGTGACAAACTTGACATTTCTTTGCATTGTGAGCCAACACAAGGTCCTCAGGAAGCAGAACGTCTGCTGAACCATCTTTACAGGACAAAAGGCATTCAGAATCATTAAAAAACCGGACCAGAGCAAACCTTTTCTCTCCTCTTCAACTCCCTGCACTTTTTTGGACGTTCCGAAGTGGCTGCCCTAAAACGGGGACACCAGATGCCGGAACAAACCGGTCGCTTCATTCTCACAATGCCACAGATTGTTGGTGCCCATTGCTTCAGAGGAGGAGGAAAAGGATTTGAAGAGGGGAGCATTGGGTGGCAGAGACGGGACTCTGCCAAGTGGTAAGGCTGCCAAGTGTTGGTCTGGTGATGGGCGGAGCTTGTCACAAAAGGTGGGCAGGGGATGTGGTTGCAGTGTGGAGAATAATGCTGATTTTCAGAAGGCCTGTAGAGGCCATTGGTGGCATTTGGGAGCATCTTATAAGAGTGTCCACAACAACATAGTTTCAGCCTAAAGGGATGTGCAATCTTTTGCAATAACTGCTATTAGAAATGTGTTACTAAAAGCAAAAATTAGTTGTGTTTGCTAATGCAAGCATCACTATTACTGATGCTCACATACTTTAGGATTTGGGATTTTAATAACTTCCTAACCCTAAGTATTGAACTTTAACTTGGGAGTGGGCTCGTTTTACTTGGGCCAGTAAGCATCCACCTAGAAACACCAAGGTCACCCTAGCAACCACATAGAAATGCAGAAAAAAAAATTAAATTACCAATTAAATTGCAGCATCCTAGCAACCACTTCAGCTGAAAGTTTTAAATTGATTTGATTTATTTATTTGTGTGATAAACATTTTGCCAATTATGCAATTTTTTAAATGGCATGCTATGCATACTATAATACATTTCTGTAAGAAAGGATTAATTATATTGAGTTAAAGTACTACATCATAGCCGCAAGTATTAAAAATGTATTTTTTTTATTTAAAATGCTTTGACAAATTAATATGTGATTTCTTTCGATGTAAAAAAAAAAAAAAAAAAAAAAAAAAAAAACTTTTTTTCCACGGTTGTACAAAATTATAATTTATTTTTTATTTATTAAAATTTTTTTAATAAACTATGCCAATTATGAAAACTATGCACAATATAAAACATGTAAGAAAGCACTTTTGATTTAAAAAATTGTGAATGGCCGACTAAAAGTAGTTGCAAGATATCTAACCAAACGAAAACACCAGGTTCAGTACGTTAAAGCACTCTCTCTTCATACATCACAGCGATGGTGCATAACACGAAAGCTAATTCCTCATCTAAATCCTCTGAGTGGATCTGAAAGGTGTAAGCCCAGACCTGCGGTACAGTGGGACTTATGCAAACGGAGGCCCTGTTCTCTTCCACCCTGCCCTCCCTCCCCAGCAGCCGTTCAAACCTCTCCATGCTTAGGAAGTTACTTATTAAGAACCAGCGTCAGCATGCAGTGCCAAGCTCCTTTTTTCTCCTCTGCCGCTTTGGCTTCTTTTCCCATTTCAATACCCACTGTCGTTGCCTTGTGTTTTTTGGGTTAGGAGGGGCGGTTGAGGGGGGAGTGCATGCCTGGAATGTTAGTAAGCGTCCTATTCACTCTAGGGGAGTGTTGTAGAGCAAAAAAAGAAAATGAACGGAAAAAAGCAAGAGAGAGTGGGAGAAAGACAGAGCGAGGGAGGACAAAATGCCCACAACAGACTTGATGTTGATCACATTAATGCATTGGAGCGCTGGGTATGGTGTAAATGATTGAAAGTGCTTCCAGAACTTTTGCCGTTGGCGTTGACAAAGCCGGCTCTGTTTCCTCCCGCTGCACTGCAACCCCCTCCCCCGAACGCGCATACACACACACACAGACACACTTGATGGTTGTTTTCTCTTCAATGTTTTTTTCAGGAGGGAATGGATGCGGTGCACAGAGAGGGAATAGAGCCAGGGTCTGTCCGCCAGGGATCGAGCCAGGGGCCTCAGTCAGGGGAGGGTGTGTTGGGGGACCTTTTTCGAGATGCTGAAGAGTGAGCAAATGAGGCATGGATGGGTCAGATGGGTTGAGAGAGGAACCGGGCTTGACGAGAAGGAGGGGAGATTACAGGTCAGGGCAAAGAGTTGGAATAAATTAAGTTCTACCACGGTACAGAATGGTACATTGTTAGTGCCAACAGACAGACAGCGAACGAACAATCCTAGCTTTGTGTCCAGTACTGGCAGAAGGCAACCTCTCTCTTTTTCCCCTGATTTCACTCTGGATGAATCCACTTTGGGATCCTGCTATCTGTGGCTGCATTTCAGCGTTATAGAAGAACCAGCTAAACACGGTAGAGAGAGAGTGAAAAAAAATTAATAAAAATGTTTCATTAAAGTGCAACGGTTTGGATCATCAAAATTATATTTAGTCTAATTATATATATATAGCTAGTGGTGTTGGCAAAGGCAGCATCTTTATGACTGTCACATGACCAAATTAGACTCTTAACCATGAATATCAAACGGGTTGGTTTACCCTTAAATGAATTCATTTTTTTGTTGTTCCAAACCTGTAGGACTTGTGTGGAAAAGTAGATATTTTGATGATTGTTGAAGTCCAAACAACTTTGGACCCAATTGCCAAAAATATCTTCTTTTGATGGCTCAGAACATCTATCTATCAATTGCATAGTAACACCAAGGCAACAACCCACAACTCTTTTGCATGTTTTGTAAGTTTTGCACTAGAAATGCATTGAAAATGTAAAAAAAATCAAGCATTACGTCTAAAAATACAATGCAGTGAAGTATTTTGTTAACGTATCATTAGATTTGCCTGGCGTATGCACGCAAACCGCAGATTTGGTTTCTGAAAACTGAAAATAATGTAAACTACAACCAGTTATTGTACACTATCATTTTTTCCATCCTCTAAAATGATAATCATCACCGCCACAGCTGCTTTTGCATATCCTATGCAAAATGTGCACCAACTGTTACGCCACGCATGTTTGCATGGTTGCTTTCCCGACCAGTACCTTTGACACACCAATTCATTTGCATTATGGAAAATAACTCGCTGGAATCAGGCTCCTCAAACAAATGTCACTTCAAGGCTGTATGTGTGTGTGTGTGTGTGTGTGTGTGTGGACTATGCTATCCCTTCTGTATAAACACATTGTGTCCTTGGGTGCAGACTACATGCTGTGTCTAGGTTCGGGGCAAATGGCTTCACCACATGGAGTCAATATCATTTACTAGAGACTGTTACTCAAGGAAGTTGTGTAAAAGCCCATTTCCACCACCGAATAAAACATTTTATTTGCAAGATTACAGCTCACAATTCTGATTTTATAACTCACATTTGCTCGTTATGAAGTTAGAATTGCAAGTTTAGATCTTGCATAACTTTATAATATGCTATTTCAACTTTATATCATACGACTTTTAATTTATTACTTTACAACTGCAATTTACTTCTCACAATTCTAAGGGAGAAAAAAAATCAGAATTGGGATTTATAACATCAGAACTGTGATATATAAACTCGCAGTTGTGAAAAATAAAGTCATAATTGCAAGATATAAACTCACCATTCTGACTTTTTTTTTGTAATTCTGACTTTTTTTCAGAATTGCATGATATAGACACAACTGTGAGTTATAAAGTCAAGATTTTTTTCTTGAAATTATGACGTCTTTTCTTAGAATTGTAAGATATGAACTCGCAATTGCAAGTTTTGAAGTCCAATTCTGAGGAATAGCAAGACTATTTTCTTACAGTTGTGAGTTTATATTTAATAATTCTGCCTTTTTAACTCGCAATTGCTTGTTGTAAAGTCAGAATTCATATAAACTATGCAATTTTGAGAAAAAAAATCAGAATTGTGGGTTTATATTCTGACTCTATAACTTGCAATTTGGAAAAAAAGTCAGAATTGTGAAATATTTGTTTTATTTTTATTCAGTGGAGGAAACAAGCTTCCATAAAGTGGAGATCCTTCTTAGAGGAAAAACCTAAACAACATTACTATATCCAAGTGTGCACTAAAGACGGACACATTTTATGTAATATTGTTCATGTCTTTCCCTGTCAAGAAAGATGTTTTAATCATGGAGATAAAGCAAACAAATATTTGTATGCAGTTATTAGGTTTTGATCTTCGTGCAAATCAGTGGATTTATTTTGCGTCATTTGCGTCATCATCATTTGTTGCACAGATGAGGCCCTCTGCATAGCACGTGACAGATGCAAGTCTGAACGCAAATCACAGTTCACACATTATTTATTGCAACCAGCCGCTGGCATATTTTTGCACTGAACTCACTCACATGTGCTTAACATGCAAGAATACAGCACACGCAGTTCCCACACTGATTATAGGAAATCTATGAATAAAATTCCCAAAAGAGAAAATCGTACATTAATAAACAGGATTTTGTGTTCTTTCTGTATAGCGCTTTTCACAATGCAAATCATTGCAAAGCAGCTTTACAGAAAATGTACGTTTCCACATTATATTTAGTAATAGCCTATCAGTGGTGACTATCTCAAGTTGATGTCCATATGGCAGAAATGTATGGTAAAAATCAAGCAGTTAGTTAATGTCATTTAATCAAACAATCGGTGAACACAATTAACAGTAATATTTATATGTTGCAATCAAACTTATAGTAAAATTTGGTAGTTTTGTATGTTGTCTGAGGGTTGGCTTGTGTAATTCCTAGTGCAAAAACAGAGAAGTAAATAGAGAAAAATGAGCGTAGCTGCTGTTCCAACTAAGCAAAGATGATGTGTTCAACCCAAGCAAAAGAATGTTAATGTGCATTTGATCAGATGTGACTGAAGTACAAGGTTATGAGATGCATTATGTGAATGACTGGCTAAAGAGAAGTGTCTTTAATCTAGATTTAAACAGAGAGAGTGTGTCTGAACCCCAAATGTCATCAGAAAGGCTGTTCCAGTTTGGGAGCCAAATGTGAAAAGCTCTACCTCCTTAGTGGACTTTGCCATACTAGGTACTACCAAGAGTCCAGAGTTTTGCGACCCTTAGGGACCGGGATGGATTGTAGAGTGATAGAATTTATGTATGCAGGAGCTAAACCATTTTGGGACTTAAATGTAAGTAGTAATATTTTGTAACTGATGTGGAACTTCATAGGCAGAGAATGTAAAATTGGGGTAATATGATAATATTTTCTTGACCTGGTAAGGACTCTAACAGCTGTACCTATAGCTTGTTTATTGAAGATGCAGCGATGCCACTGAAGAACCTTTTTTGGTTCTCCAAAGAACCTTTCAGTCAACAGTAAAATAAAAAAATATATATAATAATTAAGAGCCTTTTTCCACCATAAAGAGCTTTTTGTCCAATGGAAAGGATCCATGAGTGTTAAAGGTTCTTCACGAAACCATCAGTGCCAATATAGAACCTTGATTTTATTTTATTATTATTTTTTTATTATTATTACAGACCCTTTAAGTTATTTCAACAGAAACTTTGTAGCCTATTTTCCTGTCATTAATCTCTTTGGAAGTAATTCATCTGAACTATATGCTCCTTTTATCTTGACATTGGTGAAGATGCTGTTATAAAACTGATAACCCTTTAGCCTTTTTTAGGGCATTTCCCTTGTCTATTGTCCTATGCTTGCATAGCCTAAGGGAATGCTATTGTGTAGGCGAGTACAACAAAGAAAAATCCTGCTGTTAACCTTATTCCAACCCCAGTGTGATGAGCACTCTAAGGTCATCGCTGGTGTGTAACTAACCTTTGAGCTAAACAGGCAGATTTTATCAAAAACAATGTGTGACCAATGTATTGCTCCTCTTCTTTGACTTGGTAAAATAACTTCCATTGATCATCTGATAAGCATGTGGTTGTGTTTCCAAATTAGACGCTACAAGCTTTTCTTCATTAAGGGCTGTCAACCTTTTGACCTCGGCAGTACATATGCTGATGCCTTTCTCACCAAAAGCACATGTTGTACTAGAACACATCCTTAAGCAGCTCTAAGCTCTGGGTTTTGTAAAAACATAAAAAAGGGTCTGTAATCTCATGATCCAGAAAGACTTACAAGTAACTGAATATGGGAATCTTGAATATATTTGTATATTGTAGTAATATAGTGTATATATAATTCAAAAGGTTTTTTAAAGAAATTATTACTTTTATTTAGCAATGAGTCTCATTTGTAAGTCGCTTTGGATAAAAGTGTCTGCTAAATGATTAAATGTAAATGTAATGTAAATGTAATGTTAAATGAGTCCGTAAATTGATCAAAAGAGTCAGTAAAGAATATTTCAAAATAGTTCTGTTTCAAATAAATGTAGTTCTTTTGATCCTTCAATTTATCAGAATCCCCAGAGGAAAAAATAAAATACAATTGTATCACAGGTTCCACAAAAATATGAGGCAGCACAACTGCTTTCAAATGGATGATAATAATAATAATGCTTCTTGAGGAGCAAATCATCATATTAGAATGATTTCTGAAGGATCGTGTGAAACTAAAGACTGGAGTAATGATGCTGAAAATTCAGGTTTGCATCACAGGAATAAATTAATTTATTAAAATAGAAAAATATTAGACAAAAATGCATTAAATGTCAGTAAAACCTGCTTCAAATGCCCCGGGGGAGGAGGGGTCAGAAACCCTGGGAAGGCAGGAGGAAGTTGAAAGTGAAATTCCTCCGGTTAAGGGAAGCGCTTGGAGCTTATACAAACACACAAACTATACAGTCAAAGAAAAAAAAGGAAGAGTCATAAGGAGGGTGAATTATACAGAACGTAATTTTTAATTGCTCTACCAACAAGTGATTTTTAATGGCTGATATCTAGAAAGCATAGTAGTGAAGAAAAAAAAAAAGGCTAAATCAACCCTTCATAATAATAATTTCCATGCTTTTATAAGTCTCAAGATGCTATTCCCTCCCAGCAATATGTGGAAGTTCATTTTCAAGCCATTTCTCCAAAAGGTACAGTTCAACTAGATCTAGGTCTCTTCCCAAACAATACAACTGTTTGGAGGAAGCCAGGGTGGATATAGCTCAATGACAACAGGCTGTGCATGTCTGTATGTCTGAAGTGTCACAGAGACCCCTCTATGACCAGTCAGCCTGGAGAGCAGGTGGTCCTTATCATCGTCTTTCCAGTTTGACTGGGACACTCGCCACATTGTGCTCCGCCAAGTTTATAAGCAGCACCTGTGGGATCGCTGGCCCCCTGGCTCAAACATATGGTGGTGGAGTAAACCTATAGGGGAAGTTTCACAAATATGTTTTGGAGCAGTTGTGCTTGAGCTGAACTGTAACTAGAAGAAATGAACAATAACTCAAACAAAAAACAATATTGTGTCACGTATCACTAAAATCAGCAGTATCTTATCTCTTGAGTTTAAATGTATCCATTTATTGATTTGTTTTTCTTAAAATGTATTTTATTTACTTGAAATGATTAATATTAATAATATAAATTATAATAATAAATAAATTAAGAATAATATTAATAAACCAATTAATTCATTAATTGGTTTATCATGGCCCTTAGAACACATTCTCAACACATTCACAGAGTTGGAAGCATCATCACGAGTGTTTGCACATCTTTGCATAATTACATAATTTGCATTTAACACCTCTCTCATGGTGCAAGAGAGCATGTTACCAGCTCAGGTCAGAAACGTGGAACAGAGCTGTGGTAAAACTGTCATTACCGCATGTAAATACAAACTGTCACTCAAATATATAAGAGAGTAGAACATCCATCTGCCTGAAAAACATAAGAAACTCACTGGTTTACATTTCATTATCTGCTTTAAATCATTGCACTAATTCTTAGTTAATCTTGCATTTACTATTTTCACTTTTTACATAAACACACTCTTTGCAAGAATGTAACGTTGTGCATAACATGCATTCTTGCATTCATGGTCACAGTAACAAATCTCGACTCTCTAACTTCCATTAAACTGGATGTGTTCTAATGCAGTAGCTGCAGGAATGTCAGTTATAACACTGAAAATACAATGTTGCATTACAAATTGCATTCAGGCACATCTCTGAATGCAATGGCATGTGAAATTGCATAGCAATTTTGCATAGCAAGAACGTTTTGCATGCACATGTTTGCACAGTGTATGTTAGAAGCATAAAATGCTCTTTATAGGTTTATCCAAAAATGAACATTTGCTGAAATTTAGGCCATCCAAGATGTAAATGAGTTTCTTCATCAGAACATATTTGGACAAATGTAGCATTATATCACTTGCTCACCAATGGATCTTCTTCAGTGAATGGGTGCCGTCAGAATGTCCGAACAGCTGATAAAAAAATCAGCACAATTATCCACATGTAATCCACATGACCCCAGTCTATCAATTGTCACAATGTCTTTACAATGGGAAGAAGAAAAGCTGTATGTTTGTAAGAAAATATTTCATCATTCTAATTTTAAACCATCACTTCTGGCCCATAATCCTGAGTCCATAATCAAAAAAAGAATTACATATTTGTTTATAACTGACTGTTTTCACTGGTAAACAGAGCTTGATCTTTGCATATTTCCCTATTGATTCAGACAAGACAACTTTTTTCACTGGAGAAATCAATATTATGGATAGAGGACTTATATTTTAGCCTGAAGCAATGGTTTGAAGTTAAAATATCTTAATGATGGATTAGTTTCTTACCCACACACACACACACACACACACACACACACGTTTGTTTTTGTGAATTGTGGGGACATTCCATAGGCATAATGGTTTTTATACTTTACAAACTGTATGTGCTATTGCCCTACACCAACCCTACACCTAACCCTACCCCTTACAGGAAACTTTGTGCCCTTTTACTTTCTCAAAAAAAAAACATATTCTGTATGGTTTATAAACGTTTTGAAAAATGGGGACATGGGTTATGTCCTAATAAGTCACCCTCTCCTTGTAATACCTGTGTCATACCCATGTCATTATACAAAGTTGTGTCCTGATATGTCACAAAAACACACACACACACACACACACACACACACACACACACACACACACACACACACACACACACACACACACAAACACACAGCTTTTCACTACATAAGATGTTAATTGAATTTATGTACTGGAGTGGTGTGGATTGCATGTGGATATTTGTGATGTTTTTATCAGCTGTTTGGACTCTCATTCTGACGGCACCCATTCACTGCAGAGGATCCAATGGTGAGCAAGTGATGGAATGCTACATTTCTACAAATCTGTTCTGATTAAAAAACAAACTCATCTACATCTTTAATGCCCTGAGGGTGAGTAAATTTCCAGCACTGTTTTCATTTTTAGCTGAACTATTTAAAAAAAAAATGGATTTAATCATCTTTGGTCCCAACTTTTGGTCACAGACTGCCTTTGTAGATACCAACCATACTGATATGCTACCTAATCATCTATCATCTCAAAGTGTTGAGATGTTTAAGAGCTCATTTTCTCTGGAAAGTATTATTATTATTGCATATGTCATATTCATCGCCACACTTTAAATGTCACACTGTACGGAGACTCTAATGTTGATCCAAACGTGCCTCGCTTGTTCACCTCAGCCCTCAGATAAGTGGAAAATTGAGCTGAGGAAATGAAGCCCAAGTTGATTTTGGGTATTTTAGCACCACCGTATAATTGGTGTTCATTTGGTACCATAATTATGCTCAGGAAAGGACAAAAATAGTCATACTTGTCAAATTATTAATGGCCCTATAAGTGTGAAGATAAAAGTTCCCCTGTTCAGACTGTGTTTATTAAGAAAACAGAGGTGGGTTGTGAAGGGTTTAGCCACCAACACCGCGGCAGTACAAGCGAGCCTTTGCCACGTGTTATGTTCTGCCTCATAAATATTGTTACAAGCCAATGATCACCATTCAACTTTTAGGTTTCGTGTGTTATTTCAAACTTTAAAAATAAGTTAAATTCAGCATCAGAATGTAGGTTTGTTTAAATGTATATTTTTCGATTTCACAGAAATGACGTTTATCAAACTAGGGCCAAACAATATTTTGAATATTTACAACATATTTATATTTATTTAAAAGTCAATTACAAAAACTTTTGATAGGTTTGATTCATTCATTGATTCATTAATTTTGTTGGTTTGAATGAATCAATTAACATGCATTTAACAACAGAAAATGTTCCTTGAAAAAAAAGTATAAAATAAAATAAAATGTGTAGTTTTTTTAATTTTTTGTTTAAGTTACACTAGCTTATTTAATAGGCTACACTATGACAAATTTATTAAAATGCTGGACATCTTTAAACAGATATCTTCATTTCATATTTAAAGCTACATATCTAAAGCTGCATGATCATTATTACCATACATTCTAAATTCTAAAATAAGATTAGTTTTATATTATATTATATTATATTATATTATATTATATTATATTATATTATATTATATTATATTATATTATATTATATTTATTATATTATACTAGAGAATAACTAAAAAAGAATACCAAAAAGCCGCTAGCGACTGATCTATGGTCAGTATTTCCTTTCACACTACTCACACAGTCTTTTTTGTGTCTCTATAAAGTTGCAAACTGAGTTGTGGGGAAGTGTGAGTCAATAAAGAGGGTAAACGGAACGGTTTTCATGTGTGTTTGTGAAATATCACACCCGATAAAAAAGCAATTCATAAACTTTCTGGGAAATGAATGTAGATGTTGGCCATAATAAAGCTTACCACTGGAGCGCTGTGTCAGCAAGAGTCCATACACTGAAATACAACACATTTCAATCAATCAATCAATCAATAAATCAATAAAATATTTTTATATTATATTATTAAATCTAATATATATTATATGTGTGTGTGTGTATAAAATGAAAATTACACCCTAAAAGTGTCAATATTAAGGCCTTATTAATTCCCTAAAACAGTTTAGTCAGTACTATGCTGATTCGAATTGCAATTTTTTACATTAATAAAAAAAAAAGTACCTACAAAAAGTAAAAAAAAAAAAAAAAAATATAATAAAAAAAAAAAAAAAAAAAAAAAAAAAAAATTAAAAGCTTCCAGACATCATTCGGTGAGCACACAAATGACGTTGACTCTTTTTGCATGTGCTGAACTAACCAAACTGTTGCCATTACACTGCTTACAAACAAAGAAAGCATGTTGAATGAGCTACAGGATTGTGGTTTTTACTGTGGATTTGGCCTCCGCCGGTGATTCATTATTCCTGCGAACATATACCGCACCGCTAAGTTGTTATACAGCCTTGGACACGTTCCACAATGATGTCAAACAATATTCATTTGTCCTCTTTGTCAATACCACAATGCCTGGCGAGTGGGAGGTTCGTGGCAAAGGTTGGCCAGGTGGTGTCTCCTAAACAGAGTGTAAATGTTTACAGACGTTACAGCCTGTTCACTTAGCATTATTAGAGAACGTATACTAAACAGCAGAATGGCTGAATTATTATTCTATTATCGGATTATTTCATGTCACTATTTTGTCCTAAACTTGACCCAGCTCGACCCAAGCGCCTTCGAATCCCCAGAAGTCAGAGAGAACTAATTGAAGAGAGACAGGGAAAGTTGTTTTTCTTGGGACAGCTGCAACGAGCTGGTCTGCACTGTCTGTATCAGATGTCCCCCCACACATCCTAATACAAATATTGTGCAGCAGTTGCCATGGTCACGACCAGGCAACAGCTGGCGGGATTCAGTTCACCTAGAACCTGTTCCTGTTGGCGTGAGTCCAGGCGCTCCGAGCTGGAGCTTCTTACCGCTGAATAGGAGATGCCACAGAATATTTGTTCTGCGTTTTAATTTTTTTCCTCCTGTTTTTCTCGTACTCTGCCTCTAGATGTCTGCTGCTAATTTTATTTCTTTTTGAGACCAATCATTATATGATTATATTTTTGCTATACTACCAAAATGCATTAATTTTGTTTGTTTGTTTGTTCATTAAGTGCAAAAGCCTCAAAGGTCCGTTAGAAATTTTCTTTTAAAATTAGCATTTTTCTCAGGCTCCTATGTTTATGTTCAGTTATTTCACTTTAATGGCAATGAAAAAAAAAAAAAACTATTTATTAATAATACAACTATTCACAGTTGCAAATAGCAACTTATATCCATTCTTTAAAGGCACAATATGTAATTTTTCACCGCTAGAGGGTGCGTATTCATAACAAAAGAAACAAAGGCGTGGTTTATTGACGACGTGACTGAGTGTGGAATCATGGGAGCCGTCGTCTTCATCCCCACAGCCGATGCAGTCCGACTGGACTCGGGCAGAAATCATGTTTATGGATGAGCTAATGATTTATTAACGTAGTAGAATGAAGCAGTGTGAGGCTGAAAGCCTTCGAAGTGAAACGAGGCCACTGAATGAGCGCGGCTTGAAAGCAATGTTTCTACAAAACAAAACCGGAAATCGAGGGGTTATGATGTCACTGGCAGGCGACACAATGACACTATGGACATGGTCTGTGTCACTAGTTAAAATTGCTTATTTCTCTGGATTTAAACATTCTTTCGAAACATTTGGGATAATGCAAGTACACAAGTCAGCAAAACGTCTGCTCGGCTCTCACGCTCTGGGTTCAGGTTACGGTTATCGGAAGGAATCTACGAAAAAAGCGGAGCCAAGCGCAACTGCTCATCATCAGGACAGATTAACCTTGTCAAGCGGGGGTGTACCAGGAAGCGAAGGAGAGAGAGAGAGAGAGAGAGAGAGAGAGAGAGAGAGAATGGCTGGCAGGCAGGCAAGCTGGCTCCACTGCTAACTCAACACCACTGAGGCCTTTCCTCGCTCCTGAGGGAGTGCAAACACACGTCTCCTTTTACAGCCTCTCCTGTGCCATTACACGCGCATATCCTCCCAGAAAACATGCAAGCATTACACCCTTCTCTCCTTTGGCCCTGCTTTATTTTCACACTGCTCTCCTAGCATAATATTTTGTTCCGTTTCTGTTGCTCTGAGGTTATCGGTTGACTTTATCGCTGCATGAGTAACTTACATGCCCTAAAGTTGCAATTCATTCATCAACAGCAGTTAAAAACAGTTTTTTCTCGTACGCCACCTTTAGAAGTCTGCTGCTAATTTTATTTATTTTTGAGACCAATTATTATATGATTATATTTTTGCTATACTACCAAAATGCATTATTTTTGTTTGTTTGTTTGTTCATTAAGTGCAAAAGCCTCAAAGGTCCGTTAGAAATTTTCTTTTAAAATTTGCGTTTTTCTCGGGCTCCTATGTTTATGTTCAGTTATTTCACTTTAATGGAAACATGCAAGCATTACACCCTTCTCTCCTTTGGCTCAGCTTTATTTTCACACTGCTCTCCTAGAATAATATTTTGTTCCGTTTCTGTTGCTCTGAGGTTATCGGTTGACTTTATCACTGCATGAGTAACTTACAGGCCCTAAAGTTGCAATTCATTCATCAACAGCAGTTAAAAACACTTTGGCTTGGTTTAAGATGTTTCATACTTGATCTGTAACTAACGGATTCTAATCTATAGTTTCTTATTTCCTTTAACTTGTTAAATTACTGTTTTTCTTGGGACAATTTGGCACTCCAAGCACAGTCACTAACACAATTTTTGTAGCATACTTGTGTAAATCTACAGTAAAGTAGCCTAATAATGAAAATAATTCATCTCATATAAAGTCAACTAGCAAAGTGATCAAGCACCACACCGGCGCTAAGATTAGCTATTTCCTCAAAAGACAGTAATGAAAGTGAAGATCTGAAGTGAAGTCATAATTAACGAAAAGTAAACACATATCTTAACTTTTGTGGTTATTGAAATGTTGCAGCCTACATTTAAGGCAACAATAAGTTAACAAATCGTAAGTTAATTTCTCGCAAACACTTTGATGCTAAAATATTACATTAGTAACATCGTCTCAACCAATGGTGTGGGTTTGGGGCGGGGCTAACTGTTAGCCTAACCAATGACAGACAGGGAAGTGTTTGATAAAGGTACAGACATAGAAATAACACAGTTTACCTTTGAACAACATAGCTGATGTTCTCGCATCATCAATACAGTAATACTGTGAGATATTATAATTTGAAATAAAATTATTATGGTCATGTCAAAGCTGATTTCAGCATCATTATTCCAGTCTTCAGTGTCACATGATCTTTCAGAAATCATTATGCTGATTTGCCGCTTAATAAATACTAACTTTTATGTTAAAAACAGTGTAATATTTCTGTGGAAACTGAACCCCCCTCCCTCCTTATGTAACATTATAAATGTCTCCCCTGTCACTTTTGATTAATTTAATGCATGCTTGCTGAATAAAAGTATTAATTTATTTAAAAAAAATAATAATAATAATCTTACTGACCCCAAACTTTTGAACAGTAGTGTGTACTAATAAGCCATTATAAACAGACCAACCTCCAGAAACTCCAAATCTTTGATCACATTTCACACCAAACTGCAGAAATCTTGCCAAAGTGACAGGATGACCCTCAGGTCAGGGTTGTAAAAGCTCTGGCTCTGGGAAGTGGCCCCTACAGTCTCCTGTCAAGCGCTGGAAGCTTAAAAACACACATAAGCAAAGCTTCTCATAGCAACAAGGCGAGTCTTTATCGTTAGCAAAGCTGAGGTGATTTATTAAATCCAACAGCTGCTTTGCCTGTGATGTTGACCTCATCAGATCTGTCCAAAAACCGTAAAACAATACATTTTTATTTGTTTGCAAAATAGCACGTTCCTCAATAGCTTTGAAAATAGTTCTGGTGAAACATATGGTCGGCGTATTTTTAGACATATGTCTGACAGAGCACATTATGAAACTACTGTAAACATGGACTTTGAGGCACAAGTATAACAAATCTGGTGGGAAATATGATTCATAATAGGTGACGAGTCCAAAACTCCGCATGTGCACTTGAGGTTTTAGATATATCGTTTTTAAAAAATGGAAATTAAGTTCTTAAAAAACTCTCTTCATGCATCTCTGGAGATCCTTGGAGTAAAATTGAACTTTGCTGATCTCCTACTCATACCGAAAGCAGACATACTGCCAAACGGTTCGCGGTTTTCTGTCAATGATCTAGAAAAGGCACGGATGTCCTTGCCAGAAAAACAAGTGAATGCCAAGCCACTGTGGTGCTTTTCTTGCCCACTTGAAAGGCAGTGGATCTGCTCTTCATCTCCACCCCGGTGTTCCCTGAAGCTCAGAGAAGGCATGAAGGTGTCAGGGTTTAGTTTTGTGAAGAAAACTACAGCTAGACAGCAACACATTTAACATGGTTTACTATTTCATTTGTTCCTAAACCTATGTTCTGTTATTCATCAAGATGACAGGTTTTGTTTTCAGCCTGTTTTTCATTGAACGTGCCGTTGAATGAGTCTCAACGAAAGCCTCTTGCGAAAAGCGTGTTGAAAAACACAGGTGGAAGTTTTTCGAAGCATCTGACAGGCCGTTGACAACGTACAAGAGAGGTGTGGCACCGTGCCATGCTGGCCCCGGGCGGCACTTACTCTCAACCCATCAACTGTGGGCAAACGCCTCATGCTGCATTCAACACACACACACACACACACACACACACACACAAAAAGACAGAAAGAGAGAGAGGGAGAGGCTTCTGTTAAAGGGATAGTTCATTCAAAACTAAAGTAAGAATTTAGTGAACTATGCCTTAAAAGAAAAAAAAAAATGCAACAACAACAAAATTAAATAATTAAATAGATTAAAAAAAAATATTTGAAAAAAAATACATATATTTAAAAAGAATGTAGCATGTCAATGTAGCATTATGCAAACAAGCAGCAATACAATGCAGCAACCAATGAGAGCAGGTAGTTACACTTAAGTCAATCAACATTAGTGTTCATATATTTTTTATATACATTTTATACATGATTTTCTTTGAAGTCAGAAATTAACTTTATAATAAGGGGACATGTTTCTAACCATTAAAACACATTTTATCTCTCCTTCTTATTAAAATGAAGCCTAAATCTGCATAATAGGTTGTCCCCAATAAATTCAGCATCAGCTAATTTTATGCAATATGTAATATTTTGCTTGTTTTATGGAGAAACATTTTATCTCTCCTTCTTATTAAAATGAAGCCTAAATCTGCATAATAGGTTGTCCCCAATAAATTCAACATCAACTAATTTTATGCAATATGTAATATTTTGCTTGTTTTATGGAGAAACATATATATATATATATATATATATATATATATATATATATATATATGTGTATATATATATATATAATATATATATATATATATATATATATGTATATTATATATATATATATATATATATATATATATATATATGTATATATATATATATATATATATATATATATATATATATATATATATATATATATATATATATATATATAATTTAAAAATATATATTAAAAAGAAATAAAGTCATGTTGGTGCTTTGTTTTTGTTTTATAAATAAATATAAATAATTCTTAAACATTTATATATTTTTTTTAAATGTATTTTTTTATTGGCTTTTTTAATGTTTTTATTTTTGTTTATGCACATAACCAGCATTACAATTCAGCAACTACCAATAAGAGCAAGTATGTAATATTTTGCATATTTAATGGAAGAAAAACAATGATACATAATCAAATAAATATAATTTTTAAAAGGGCATTTTTATTTTACTTTATGCAAATTAGCAGCATTACAAGGCAGCAGCTATAAAAGAGAGCGAGTAGCTTTGCTTGATGGCAACCAACTTTTCACTAATTAATTTTCTGCATGAATACACATAAACCAGTCTTGAAGGGGAGAGATGTGACAAAGCTGCATGACTTTTGGTCAGTTTGTCACTATAAATCACTTTGAACATCCGTTAACCCTATAAGAGCAAACAACGTGTTAAAATTTTCTGTGGGATTGCATTTTTTTTTTTTTTTTTTTTTTTTTTAATCTGTCTGCACTGAAATTGCAGTGTAGAGTGGGAGTTTCTTACAATGCCTCTATGCTATAAATAAAGGGTGCAATGTCACCAAAATAGATAGATCTGTTAATTTTGTTTTGTTGCATATCTCTACAATGTCAAGGCCCAGCAATTCAGAGTGAACAGAGAAGAAAAAAAAAAGAAAAAAACATGCAGGCTGTGAATGCAGGTTGAGACCCAGCCCCTGACATTCCTATCCGTACCTGTGCATGCTGAGGAGTGAGTGGAGGTGTGCCGGAGCTTAAGAGAGCCACTATTTACCCGCTGGGCCGGAAAGCCTCAAGGAGGAGGAGGAGGAGAGGCCAGTGGGTGCATTACTCGGTTTAGACGTGGCCAGAAAAAAAAAAAAGAAGCCCTGAAAATGCTGCCGACAGCAATTGTCAGCATGGCCCTTGCGCTTTCTGACACACACATACAGTGCAGTTCACACATATATTCATTCTCTCTCTTTTTTATTGGATACATGTGACAGGATTTGCTCTCTATTGCTCCTGCTAGGGGGAAATAAAGAGAGGCATTAATAAATACCCCCCCAAGAAAAAAAAAACTTATGATACTACTGGATTTTGGATGCGGCATCAAGATTACAGCATATTTCTTTAAACAGCAGTACCGTTATATTATTTGACCTACCTTAGAGAAATTAACTTTTCATTGGGAGTCATATTTCTAACCATATAAACACATTGTATGTCTCTCTTTTGCTTCAAACATTTCAATTCAAAGTCTCTGCATAATTGTATACACTAAAATATTTTGCATATTTGTGACCCTGGACCACAAAACCAGTCTTAAGTCGCTTGGGTGTATTTGTAGCAATAGCCAAAAAAACATTGTATGGGTCAAAATTATAGATTTTTCTTTTATGCCGAAAATCATTAGGATATTAAGTAAAGATCATGTTCCATGAAAATATTTTGTACCGTGAATATATCAAAACTTAATTTTTGATTAGTAATAGGCATAGCTAAGAATTCATTTGGACAACTTCAAAGGGGATTTTCTCAATATTTAGTTTTTTTTTTTTTTTTTTTTGCTCGGTTTGATTACTTTTTTTATAGTTGTTTTTTGTCGGAATATTTTTTGTTAGTTATTAATTATATATAAATGGATGGGCTTATTTATTCAGCTGTCAGTTTCTTAAAATAGACACTTAAGACTAGTTTTGTGGTCCAGGGTCACATTTTATTCAAGAACATCAAATACTTTATTCCAAATAAATAATTAAATAAATCACTAAATATAAAAAAATAATTAGAAAATAAAAATGTGTACATCTAACAAAATTTAACTAAAGGGAATAATATTAAATTAATCACAAATCACAAGAACAATTATACAATTATTATTTACTCATCTTTGTAAATGCTGCATTGCAGAAGGATATGGACTAACATTTTAACAAATATTATTACTTCTTAAGTGTGATAATTGGTATAATTTCCAACCAATCAATGCATTAAATACTCATAATTACAGTGGCATTACAAAATCTTCAATAAATCTCTTTTAGTGAGAATAGAGTCAACATGAAATGGCATTCACAACCCATATTCCACATGATATTTTGTATTGAAAAGACATAAATAATGGCTAGGAATGAAAATGCATGTTAAGAATGCTTGTTAACTTGAAACAAAAACTCCAAAGAAATGTGTCTGGGAGTTCAAATTTTATTGGCATTATGCAAGACAAGAGAATAAACATAGCACACAATCATCTCTGGCAATCAGAGAAAATCCAAAACCATTATTCCAACAAAAGTTGCTTGGTTGTTTTACATACATTTAATAAATGTAAGTTGCCTTTTTTTTTTTTCTAAGTTTTCTTTTCTTCTTTTTTTTTTTTTTTGTTTGCTTGTTTGTTTGTTTACTGGATTAGTCATTAAACTGCTGTAACCGAGTTAACCATGCATTTCTTTTATATCCAATATTGCTAAAAAGGCTTGTGATTAATAGAAATAAATGACAGTTGCATTCAGGCATTCGAGTAACTAAAGTCATCTAGGCAGGTCACAGCTTGAGCAAAGTCACAACTTAAAACAACCAATAACCATAAAAAAAAAAAAAATTAAATAATGTCATCTAGGAAAAATTATAAAGTTGCAAAAGGATAATGTTTATTTTAGGATAATTTATATTTTAGGATAAGTACAAATTCCATTTCCAGTTTGAAACACATCAATGAAGTTTCTTAATCATTTACTATAAAGTTAAGCGAGACAACTTAAGAAGAAGAGAAACTGTGCATCTATACTTTACATCGCCGTTAGCTAGTTACGCGTCAAATTCTATCTAAACTTGGTATATTAATACTGCAATGCAATCAAATTTGTCAAGGCCTTGGATGCAATGAAGCAAAGAGAATAAAACTAGTCTAGTTTCATCCAACTAAGACTGCTAACCCAGTTTAGTAAAAGACATTGCATAGGATGTCTTGGCTGCATATTTTCAACCCAAGTACACAAATTCATTACTCCGCATGCAGTGTGTGGAATTACCACACTTTCTTGTCTTGTCCAAATCTAGTAATCAACCAGAAGTTTTTTGTGTGATGAGGACTGGTGGTTGTTATGTTGTGGATGGATATTAAGAGCTGATTTGCACTCGCTCAGAGTGCAGAAAAACCTTCTGCTTTTACCGAGTTCAGTTCAGAACTCTTGGCAGAGATACTCGTTTGATTTTTTTCTCTTCTTCCTCTTCCCCTCAGTGGGATCCAGTCCAGTTCATTTGATGGGTTGCAAATCATCAAGGAATTTCACATTAGGAAGGAATGTTTTGGTGAGGTGACCTTGAAAGAGAGAGTGAATGAGAGTGAAGCTTGTTTTTTGGAGGTTTGCCACCATGGCCTTCATTGTGCAAACTCCATATAAGCAAGGTTATGAGAGCCATTATCAATGAAGCAAATTGCATCCGGCTTACTCGGCCAAGTGAACAAAAGCAAAAGCAGTTCTTGTGTTGTTCTAGAACAAATTCAAGCCAACATGCTTAAATCTGTTATTTTACTAAAAGGTTCCTCCACCATATAGGGTGAAACGTATACTTACTTCTTTTTAAAGACACAAATCATATGTTATTTTGTTGTGAGACCTATTACTTAAACTATTTTCTAATGTAGAAATAACTTTGCATGAAAATTGACTAGTTTTAAACAAAAGTCCCCCCTTAAAATGGTCATTTTTGTCTGTCCCAAGAGGTTTTTAAAATGCCATTATAAATTTGTTTTCAACTAATTGTAATAAAAATGTTAGTTTTTAATTACCAAAAACATTATATTTATCTGCATCCCACATTTTGCATGCAACTCTATCACTGCACAAAATCAAAAAATTGCAAATTTGCCGTAAATAATCATATGTTAGCACAATAATCTTTTTAAATTTGACACAAATGGTGGTTTTGACTGCATGTGTAGTGTAAAAATTTTATATTGTTTTTTAAGTTATTATAAAAATGGTAAAACAAATATGTTAGTCTAGTTTATAAGAAATATAATTCTTTTTTTTTTTTTTTTTGGTGTTCAGTCATTTGAGACCACACTGAGGTAACATATATGGCATATCTTAAATATCAAAAGATCATTTTTTGGCTATATCACCCAGTCCTAGTCAAATATGATTTCCCAGAATGATTTAAATGCACATGTTTGCCTTCTATTTTACTGCTTGGTAATTATGCATATTGGGTAATTCCTGACCAGAAAGGAAGTGTTCCTTCTCAAGGCAACATTCAACAAATAACATGACAGCCACAGTAATTAGGTTCACCACAAAAAAAAAAATAAAAAATAAAAAATGCGATTGTGTAAGTGTCGAGTTGAAGTCTTGAGTAAGAGCAGCCAAATATTTAACCACATTTAGCAAAAACAAATCAGATACTACTGTAACAGTAGAAACATAACCATGCATGCTGGTTCATCAATCTATAGAGTGGTATCAAAGCATAGAAAATGCAATTCTTGCATTAAAGTATGATGGAATCCAACTTCACAATCTTTAAATGCATGCACAATTAAAAAAAAACAAAAATGCATTTCTGCTTTGACAGAACAGTGGCCGATAGGGGAAAGACTTAAAAAAAAAAGTGTAAAAAACACAAAGATTTAAATAAATAAATGAATAAAATTACCCTTTTTATTAAGTGATTTGAGAGCAATTACAAACACACTGAGATCTACGAAAAAGTTGATTTTGCTATTTGGTTTGCAAAGATTGCAATGTACCTTTAATAATCAGGTATAATTAATATAACAAAACCTAGTAATTTCTTTCCTATATACAATTCTTGATCAGTTTTCTGTTGTAAAATGTGTTGCATCATTTTGACAATTCTTGATCAGTTTTCTGTTGTAAAATGTGTTGCATCATTTTCTTGATAGAATCCATTATTTAAAAATGTAATTCAATTTAGTGTGATTGTAATGTGTGTTATGCTAATCATGCACCTCTGTGTAAAACATAAGAAGCTAAATTACGGACTGAAAAAGGCCAGCATGTTTTCCATCATGTTACCCACCCTCAGCTGATCAGCGTCACTGAAGTCTCCCGAAGAAAATCAGGATCCTGGAGTGCAAGACATTCCCACCCTCAGCTGATCAGCGTCACTGAAGTCATCCCGAACCGGAAAATCGTTTTTGTTTCAAACTAAATGTTTACACACCAGCAACTGCAGCAGCTACATAAACAACAGTGTACTAATTACAAAGATGTAAGCAAAGTCATTTACTTACAGCAGGTACAGTAGCACAAGCTGTGTGTTTAATTAAGGGTCAGAGAGGTGGAAAATGGTTATGAAAGAATGTAACTCCTATCTTAATTCATTAAAACCTTGACAGATTATTGCAATTTTCTGTATTGAATTTTCTGAAAGAGATCATTTTATAAAAATCACTTAGAAAAATAACAGCAGCATGGTGATATAACTCATTATTCCATAGCCTGATTACTTTCCCTTCAGGAAACACTTTCACTCAAGTACAGTAGCAGCAGAGACAGGCCCTTCAGAGCAACCTGAGGTTAAGCATCTAGTTCAAGGGCTTGCAGCAATAGATATTCTGTGCAATTATCTTATTTATTTGTTTGTAAAGGGAAAAGTTCACCAGAAAATGAAAATGCTGTCTTCTATTCCACCTCATGTTGTTCCAAACCCATATGCTAAATAATTAGTTTGCATAATGTCTTTGTCTTTTCTATAGTGTGAAAGTGAATAATGACCAACTGTCACGCTCCAAAAATAAAAAAATAAAAATAAAAAAAACCATAAACATATCATAAAAGTATCAAACTGTAGTCTGTGGAAAATAAATAAATAAATAATTAAAAAAATGTTTATATATATATATATTATATATATAATATATATATATATATATATATATTAAATAAACTGTGTAAAAAATAAATTAATAAATTATTACAAAACAATTAATAAATAGATCAAAATAAAAAGCGGATAAAATAAATTAATTAATATATTTAGTTTTAAATACATCTAACAGTACAATGGTATAAGAAAATAGGGAGAAAAATGGAAACTAAATATTTTCCAAATAATACATTATATTTAACATTTTTCACAGTTGTTACGTGGGAGTGTAGTAGGTTGTGTGGTTTATGGGGAAGATGTGTATTTGTGGTCTAGTTTTCCCTGGCGTGTTTTTCTTCCTCCCTCTTTTGATCCATCTCACTGCAATGACTCACAGGCCAAAGCTGCTAACAGAGTGCCCTGATTGGTGACTGGATTTATTGGCGCTGTATTTAAGTCTCCTGAAACCATGGATCTACGGCTCCCCGCAGAAATGGCTTCCTTGACTGATAGACAGATGTGTTTTCTATGTAGTATGGTGCCCATAGTGTTTGTTAACTGTTTGTTATGAGACCTTTGTTGTAAACCACTATCTTTTGCTATGTTATGACTCTTTTTGTTAAATCCTGATCCTTACCCTAATTGGAGCATGGTAGGGAGGTGGGTGCCTTTCTTTTATTATTCGTTTTCCTCCTGGTTACGATAACAGGGAGGGAAGCTTTTGTACTTTTGTTTAGTTTCTTTTAATTCTAGGTCAGTATCTCTAAAATGAGTTAGCTTTGTTTTGTTATTTGTTTTGGCTCTTCCCCCTCCTGAAGCTTATGTTGCTCCTTATCTACTTTTGTTTAATAAATTCACTTTTTCACTTTAAAGAGTGTTTTTTGGTGTTTTGAAGCCTTGGGAGTGAGGCCACGGCGGGGACTCCAGGGAGTCTGTTGATCGGCTCCCTGATTATTGTTATGAGTGGGTGGGTTTTGAAATACTCTTTGACTAGAGATTTGACCTCATTCGTAAACAAATGGGGGCTCGTCCGCTTGTTTTTGTGTTAATTTAATGAATGAATTTCTCTTTCTTGTTTTGAGTACAAGTGGAAGTGACCGCTCGTTTATTTTGTGGATAACGAACAAGTCTAAGTGGTACCATTTTCTGTCGTCTTGGTGAGTAAAATTTACTCCTGTTTTTGTCTTGCTGATTTAGTTTAAAGCAGTAACGAACACTAATAATGGAGTTAGATGTTGGATCATTTATGTCAAAACCCACTATACAGCAGTTTGATGCATTTCGAAAAAAAGATCTAATACAGATTGCTGAAATTTTGAAGGTTTCTGTAGTAAGTTCTGCACCTAAGCAGGTAGTTAAAGCTGAGGTCGAGTATTTACGTCAGAATAATTTTGCAAGTCCCAGTCAGAGTGCATGGAGTTCGCCTTGTTTGTTAGTTCCCAAGGCTTGATTCATCGGTTCGGTTATGCACTGACTATCGCAAAGTCAATGCAGTAACTAAACCTGACTCTTTTTCCCGCTTCCACGTATGGAAGACTGTATAGATCGAGTGGGTCCCGCAAAGTTTGTTACAAAATTAGATCTTCTTAAAGGGTACTGGCAAGTTCCTCTTACCCCTCGGGCCTCAGAGATTTCAGCGTTTGTAACTCCTGATGACTTTATGCAGTACTCTGTTATGGCGTTTGGAATGCGTAATGCGCCTTCAACATTTCAACGCTTAATGCGTATTGTACTAGATGGAGTTCAGAAGTGTGAGGCTTATCTAGACGATGTGGTAATATATTCTTCTAGTTGGGAAGAACATCTAAGTTCTTTACGTGAAGTACTTTCACGCTTTTGTGGTGCATCTCTGACTTTTGAACCTAGCCAAATGTGAGTTCGCCAAGGCAACAGTGGTTTACTTGGGGAAAAGAGTGGGTCAAGGTCAGGTATGTCCGGTTGATGCGAAGATTGCATCTGTCATGAAGTTTCCAGTACCAGTGAATAAAAGAGAACTGCGTCGATTTTTGGGGATGGCCGGATACTACAGGGGGTTTTGTCGTAATTTTGCCAGTGTGGTATCACCATTAACTGATCTTCTTAGCACCGCTCGAGTTTTCGTGTGGTCTCCGGCTTGTGAGCAGGCTTTTCAAGCAGCTAAGGATTTGCTGTGTAATGCTCCTGTTTTGGCAGCCCGAGAGTTTGCAAGCTCTTTCAAGTTGGAAGTGGATGCCTCTGCTACTGGAGCTGGTGCGGTTTTTACTTCAAGAGAGTGAGTTCGAGGTTGATCACCCAGTTTGTTACTGTCTCGAAAAAGTTCACGTTATAAAACGCAGATATAGTACCATCGAAAAAAGAGGCTCTTGCGTTGCTATTAGCGTTGCAACATTTCGAGGTGTATTTAGGTGGAAGTTCATTTCCAATTGTGGTGTATACCGACCACAACCCACTTGTTTTTTTGGCTCGGATGTCTAATTCGAATCAACGTTTAATGCGCTGGGCATTAATAATTCAAGAGACAATATTCTGCGAGCCTTCATAAAAAAGGCTCGCAGAATATTGTCGCGGATGCGCTGTCTCGAGTTTATGGTGCTGAAGTGTAAAATAATTGCAGTAATGCAGTGTAGCAGATACAAACTTCCTATTTAGCATCTTTCTGGTGGGGAGGTGTTACGTGGGAGTGTAGTAGGTTGTGTGGTTTATGGGGAAGATGTGTATTTGTGGTCTAGTTTTCCCTGGCGTGTTTTTCTTCCTCCCTCTTTTGTTACTCTCACTGCAATGACTCACAGGTGGAGCTGCTAACGAGTGCCCTGATTGGTGACTGGAGTTATTGGCGCTGTATTTAAGTCTCCTGAACCATGGATCTACGGCTCCCCGCTCTCATGGCTTCCTTGACTGATAGACAGATGTGTTTTCTATGTAGTATGGTGCCCATAGTGTTTGTTAACTGTTTGTTATGAGACCTTTGTTGTAAACCACTATCTTTTGCTATGTTATGACTCTTTTTGTTAAATCCTGATCCTTACCTAATTGGAGCATGGTAGGGAGGTGGGTGCCTTTCTTTTATTATTCGTTTTCTCCTGGTTATGATAATTAGGGAGGGAAGCTTTTGTACTTTTGTTTAGTTTCTTTTAATTCTAGGTCAGTATCTCTAAAATGAGTTAGCTTTGTTTTGTTATTTGTTTTGGCTCTTCCCCCTCCTGAAGCTTATGTTGCTCCTTATCTACTTTTGTTTAATAAATTCACTTTTTCACTTTAAAGAGTGTTTTTTGGTGTTTTGAAGCCTTGGGAGTGAGAGCGGGGACTCCAGGGAGTCTGTTGATCGGCTCCCTGATTATTGTTATGAGTGGGTTTTGAAATACTCTTTGACTAGAGATTTGACCTCATTCGTAACACAGTATAAATTGGGTCTTTATATATAAAAATATACAGCTGTCTTTTAAGTTTTAGGATCATTTTAGGGGAGGATCCTTGAACACGTATGATCATATTTTGATCATCTAAAAAAAAAAAAAAAAAAAGATGTCTGTCTTTTCAGCAAACAACTTTTGCTACTACTGGGGAGTTTTTGAACTGGACTGCTCTGTAGCCATCCACTTTCACTGTATGATTTCACTTCTCCACAGCATCAACTTTCTGCACAACATGTTTGTGTTCCACGGGTTTGGAATGACACGAGGCTGAGAAAATGTGTGAACAGCTCCTTTATGATCCAGCCTACGCCTTTGGTAACCCAGCCCGGCACCACACTGATACCGCAGCTCACAACAGAGCTGCTGAGGTTGTATAACAAGTAAAGGTCTTGAATAATGCTCCAATTCATTCTTTGTTTCTGAAGTGATTTCATAACAGAGCTCCAGCACTGGGTGCTTTGCTCTCTTTCTCTCTCTGAATGTCCTCAATTTGCAATTGCAGGATGAAGCAACTTTCAAACAAACAAACAAACAAATAAATAAAAGTCTGTAATAATTAAAATATTTTAATGTTGAAATAAGTCTTGTGCTTACCAAGGCTTCATTTATTTCATTAACAATATAGTAAGAAAATAAATAAATAAAGTAATATTGTGAAATATTATTACAATTTAAAAGAACTCTTTTCGATTTGAATATATTTTTAAAAATTCCTGTTATTCAAAGCTGAATTTTTAGCATCATTACTCCACTCTTCAGTGTCACATGATCCTTGAAAAATCATTCTAATATGCTGAATTTCTGCTCAATTATTATTCACCATTATTAGTGTCTAGTTATGGTTCTTACCGTTTTTGCTGCTTAATATTTCTTTATGTTACTCGATGAATACAAAGTTTAAAAGAATGGCATTTTTTTTTTTTAAATAGAAATCTTTTGTAACATTATAAAGGTTTTTACTGTCCCTTTTTATCAATAATGTGTCCTGACAAAAGTATTAATTTCTATTTTCATACTTCCTTACTTATCGCAAACATTTGAGTGGTAGTGTATCAGGGTTTTCACAGATATATGAAGTAGAACAACCGTTTTCAACATTAATAATTGTTATAAATGTTTCTTGGACAGCAAATTAGCACATTAGAATGATTTCTGAAGGATGACACTAATAGCTGCTGAAAATTTAGCTTTATTTTATTTTTTTGTTAAGTCACAGTATTCAGTAAGTAGTAATTTAGTACACCATTTCAAATACAGATACCACACTGGGACTCTGTGTGGAGGTCACTGCAAAAGAGGCTCAGAAAAAGGACGTTAGTTCTGAGAAAAGCATCGTTTGTTTACAGATGCCAGTTGGTTTGTCATTCTGTTATCTAACGCAATGACATTCAGACCATCTTAAGAGAGTCCAAATACGTTTTGGGGCCACGTTACATAAGACTTCTTGATCTGAGCTCAGAGAAATCAGAGTATCTGTGGGATTCTCTTTCTAGGTCATGGCTTTTATGGCACACCACATCCTCAAAAAGGCTCTACTTATGTTACTGCTAAAAGCTAATCACACATGATTTTAAGAGATGTCCCATTTCATTTTAGTCATCATTAAATCATAGCAGCATTACTACAGCAATTTATTTCCTTTGAGGGATTTTTTTGGACTGTACCGAAGCTGCAGTGGAAAGTTGTGCGAATGGAGGTTCTGCAGAATGTGTGGGTGCGTAGGCCGATGAGATACTCACTCGTGGAATGACCTCCACCGCTGAGGCAGCCATGGCTGCCGCTTTGGCCTTCTCTGCCTCATCGTATGTGGGCAGAGACGTGGCAATGCTGTATGGTGGAGGAACGGGAAAGTCCCCCGGAAATGTGCTCTCTGAAAAGCAATAGAAATCACAGGTCAGCCATACGCCATACATTTCTAGCTATGAGTCTTCAAAACAATGAGTCTTCCTAACCTAAGTCAAGCATCACAAGTATTATAGCCCATATTTAGAGATCTTAATAAAACCCATAACGCAAAGCACCAAGTAGTGACGCATAACTTGCCATCAGACTTACGAGTCTGGCCTTTTATAAAACACGCATAAGAACCGACAGACTTACTCTGAGCCATACCTAGAGACCAAAACACAAGACAGAAGACTTGGAGGTCAGCTCTTTGGACTTGGGTCAATAACTAGAGATCTAGCATCTACACAACAATGTAATCATTTCAGATTTCGATTTTAATTGTAATCTTAAGTGTGCTAAAGCTTGCAGATCTCACATTGGGACAGGTAAGATTTCGAAATGTTTTAGAACAAAGTATTTTATACTCACCAAGGCTACTTGTATTTGATCAAAAACAGAGTAAAAATATTAAATAAATAAATGTTGTGAAATATTATTTAAATAGACACATAAAAGTCTTTGTTAAAGCACTATAAGCCATGAACCAAGCCAACCAGCTATGAGCTGAATCACAGCAGTGATAACTTTGATTTGAAGCAAAGAAAAGAAAAAAAACTTTTTGAAAATCAGACAAATCAAAACAACAAATCATAAAAATAAAAGAAATATCTTCATGTAAACAAACTGTGACTTTTCTTGTGCTCTTTCCATTTAAAATTAGACCAACCAATCCAAACAAAGATGCTGAATGCATGCAGCATGAGCAGTTTTTGATTTCAATTAGATTGTATCATTTCAAAATTCAAATGCAAAAACAGAATAGTCTGACTTTAGCTTTGTGATACTGTGCTAAATAAAATATCTGCACGAAACAAAAACAGCAGATGTGCAAATTCATGCTCTGACAGTAGGTGGCGCTTACGGAACAGCAGCTATACAGTGTTTCCTTGGTTACCGCTGAAAACAAAGCAACGCTGCACTACTTAAATATGCATTATACAGAGGCAAATTGAGAAGAAAATACCATTAAACTTTTCTGAAGACAGTGTTCACCTCAGAGATACATTCATATAAACTCCCACCCCTGACTGTATCATGATTCATTTAACATCTCAACTGACTTGATTCAACTGAATCGTCACATATTTATAGATTTTCAACCGGCTCGGGGTGCATCGTTTCATCCCTACTTAAAACAAAAGTTGAAATAACGCAACAAAAGCATATACCATTTATTAACAACCATGGCCCATTGGCCCTCACAGTATTAAAGCTTTATGAGTTATCATTAAAAATCAATTTCCCTATGCAGAATATGAATGCCATTTTTCTTCCGGAACCAGACTGTTGCATTCTATTATCAATGTTGAAAACAGCTGTGCTGCTTAAAATTTTTGTTAAAATTAGGGCTTGGCGATATATTACATGCGGCTGTCACGCGCATTTCGTCAATAAATCTGGTTCCCTGATTACCACTAAATCACCATTACCTGCTTTCAAATGGAGCGGCATTTAATAGACAGAGTCGTAGTTCACTGACAAGCTATGCAATATCGTGTTCATTATCACAAATGAATCGCCTTCGATAATGAACGCAATATTGCATAGCTTGTCAGTGAACTACGGCTCTGTCTATTAAATGCCGCTCCATTTGAAAGCAGGTGATGGCGATTTAGCGGTAATCAGGGAACCGGCTTTACTGACGAAATGCGCTCGACAATAGCATGCGATATATCGCCCAGCCCTAGTTAAAATTGTGATTTTTTTCCAATTGTAATTTTTTTCAGTTGGTCATTTTTTCAACCGCGATGATGTCATTGTAATATTTACATAATGAATTGGACAGAATTGTGTTTATTTTCATACACAATGACTAAAACTAAAATGTTGAGTGCCAAGGCAGCTGATGCATCATTTACGCATGTCGAAAACACTTCTATTCTATTGCAATATAAATATAATATAAAATACATTTCTAACCTAGTAGCTTCCTGTCCTTACTCTGGAAATAATAACTTTTTCCAGGTGTCTGTACCTGTTGCAGCTGTTGCTCCGAGCACCACGCTGGTATAAGGAGGAGGCGGAGCTTCCGTATCCACGATGCCTGCGACAGCGGCCTGGGAGGATGTGGACGGCTCTGCACCGGAGGCCCCTTCAGAGGGATCGTCCTCATTGTGCAACTGAGGAAGGATAGAATCACAAAAGTTCAGACTAAAGAATCTTGTTGGTTAATTTAAGACCAATCTGACAAGGTCTTGTGTCTTGCGTTGGCTTTAGTGACACCATGATGTGCTCAATGAAGGGAGGATATCTTCTAACACTGCAAGGAACACGTCAACAACTTGAGTCAACAACTTGGTCTCTTGGGTCACGTAACCTTACTGTTCTTGCCCTACGATGAACAAAACAATCTGTGAAGCTAAACTTCGAGAATTAAGTGTTGAAAGAAGCACTGAATAAAACATTTAGTATTAAAAGGAGTCTTGAATCTCAATCTGCACAAAGTGACCTGAAAACGTCTTCTGAGTACCTGAGGCCTCATGGTAACATGATAGTTTAAGATTACAGGGAACACACTTGCCAACAAAGTTAGCTAACAGATTCACACAGTAACAGGAGAGCGGCGGCAATGCAAACCACGAGACCGAGGCACAAGGCTGTGCCTTCAGCTGCACCTGTTCGATGTGTCGTTAGAAAGCAATCTTCCAAACAGATATGAGCAATACACCAGAGTGAAATTAGTCTGTTTCACATTTTGGGTAGTTAGTAGTAATCCTCATAGTAGATTTGACACAAAACCAAAACTTCTGCAGCTCACACCAATGCTAAAATGCTTAGGAATTTAATACAAAAAAAACTACATCTAAAATGCATGTGCTTCTCTGCATGTGATTTTATTTAAAAAGCATTAATATCAATATTACAGAATTAGAATTGTAATAGTAACTTTAAAAAAAAAAAAATAATAATAATAATAATAAATCATAACCTCAATTAACAAAATAGCTACTTCAACTCTAAATATCAATAAATGCCAGAAATAATACTATAAAACAGCTCTGAATTCAAATCGTTATAAACAAATTTATTATGAAATGATCTCTGGGTAAGGCAATGGCATGGTTTTGAAAACAAATTTTAGGAACTGGCTCATTTCTAATTAATTAAATAACTAACTAATTAAATAAATAAATGACAAAACCTATGTTATATTCCTTAAATAAACAGGAAATTAGGTTTTTCTGATTTTAACAGAATTTTTTTTAAATAAAGTAGTAAACATTAACAAATGCCTGAAATTTCCCACACTGTAAAAAAAAAAAAAAATCAAAAGTTGAGAAAACTTGGAGTTTAAGGAAACCAGCTTCAGGAGATTTCTGAGTTCTCTCAACTTGTCATTTTCAGCTTATACAACAAAACGTTGAGAACTCAAAAATCTCCTACAAAAACAAGTAGAGATAACTCAAAAATCTGCCGAAACTGGTTGCCTTAAACTTTAAAGTTAAAGTCTTCTCAGTTTTCTAATTTATTTATTTTTATGCATCAAATTACTCTGAATAAATGTATTTTTTAAATCAGTATTTAATTATAAAATTATTATTTTATACTTAGCAGCCAGTGACACAGGAGTATAAGGCAAAGACAGTTTTGAAAACAGATTTTTATGTACTGGATAAATAATTAATGATTTAAAAAAAAAAAAAATAATAATAATAATAATAATAATAAATAAATAAATAAATAAATAAATAAAAATGTCCAAGTCTAACAGTAAATATAAATTATTAAATATCTTAAAGTATATATTATATTATATTATATTATATTATATTATATTATATTATATTATATTATATTATATTATATTATGACATGCATTTACTAGGCTATATCATCGAAATGAAATCTAGGCTATACTAGGCTATATCAATGAAATGAAATAATGGACCATCCTACAGGAAAAAAAAAAAATCAGAAAGCTTCTGCAGACCATACAGACCTGATATCACTAATATAACGATAAATAATGGGTCACTCTTTGGAAGTATCAAGCCATGACAATCTTACACCACACCTTCTGATAATACATAAGTCCTCCTGACAGAGCTGAGAGCCACGGAAGTCTTAGCATAGGTCAGTGCTCTTTGGTTCAACTCTGCTATCCTCTATGAAAAAGTGAATGGAAACGGGATTAGAGATCCAGTGAGAGACAAAGTTCACATGAGAACATCAGGGCCACATCAAGGACAGCAACAACCCCAATGGTGAATTGTGCTCTCACTTTTCACTGAGGACAAGCAACAGACAAAGCAAGCATCTCCAGTGGATCGCAATGGACTGTTAGAAGCACTATCATACTTGAGATAAACGGTACATCTTATTTGTGTTATGACTAAGACTGCACAGAATCTGTTTGCTAAAAACTTTAAAATGCCCTCACTTGACAATGTCATTTAAGCTTTTCTCAGCAGAAATATTTGGACAAATTATTAAAATGTCACTTCTGTTAACAAGTAACATACAAAAAAATAGAGAGATGCATTGGGACATATTAATATGAATTCAGATATTTATAATAGAGGGTTTTTCATTTATCGGTAGACACTGAATCTATATAGGCTGATACCTGATATTTAATTGTGCATTTCCCCAATTTTTACATTTAGACTACATTTGCCATCTAACACTCACTTAGTCAGTTTTTAACTTAATTCTTAACAGTGTTACTAAATAACTAGTGTAACATTTAGCAGAAATTAATTTTGAATACTGTACATTATAATATTAATTTCAAATGATTTTGGTTTTTAAATGTAATTTAAAAATGCATTTATTGAGACAAAATAGAACAGAATTTCAATCAGCTGTTTATCACTTATTATCCATAACATTAAAAATAATAATTGGTTTATCATATTGGCCAGCATTATAATGTTGGTGTATCCATAACAAATAACTGCATTTCATACAGATATATTATATTATATTTATTTATTTATTTTTAACTGTCCAAAACAGTTACATGTTGGCCAGCATTTCAAAATCACTACATTCATTAAAAAAAATAAAAATAAAAAAGGCAATGTGATTTTGTTTTCGATTTTAGGGAATGTCAGGAAAGTCTTTCCTGCTGAAAATTAGTTAATTTATATATTTATTTAATGAGCGACAATACACATTAGTAATACATAACATCATGTAAAATGTATCAGATTTAGCCAAATTGGCTCGTTTTCATCCATAGTCCCTTGGCTTTAAAGACAAATCACTTCTCTACAAAGCTTAAAAGCGTCATAATTTCCAAATAAAGTCATCACACTACATTGGTCTGACAAAGAAAAGATTTCAAAACTGGCTTCTCGCATAACTGATGAACAATAATAAAGTCCAGCTTAAAATTGCACAGTTGCATAAAATTGCAGTCCTGCAGTGTGTTGACTAATGACGAGTTCAGAGTGACAAAGATGGGAGACCGTGATATCATGGTACAAGTGTAATAAAATGGATAAAGATGGAGGAGTGCTCGTGCAGTGAGAGCTGAGCTATGAAATAATGCAGGAAGAGACTTCTGAGAATGATTCTTGCGGTGAAACCACAACCACCTAAATATCGATTTACCTTAAAATGGAAAAAGCAGCTATATGCTTATCTGTGGACACATCTAAGAAGTGCTATTCTGCGGTGGTTGCTATAGCAACATTCGAACATGCAGCGAGCTCAAAAAAGTTTGTGACTAAGCAAGCTGTTTTTTTTTTTGTTTTTTTCTTCCTAGAAACGATGAAAAGGCTTTGAAAACACACAGAGGCCTGCTGGATGAATTACTCAGCGCTCCAGGAACTTGCAATTGCTGTGCTCTTCTTTGAAAATGAAAATATATATCAGAAAGTTCTCCTTGTTATTGACCAAGACCTTCAGAACAGAAAATAACAGGGTTTTTGATGACGCATACACACTAATATTAAGGCCACACAATATTTTAGCCTTATTCCATGTTAGATAAACATTTACCAACAATCTCTGAAGCTCAAATCCAAAGTCTACAATCTGTGCTGTAGTGTGTGTAAATACTGTGGTATTTACATAGCACTACACTCCAAAAAGCATGTTATTACCATGGTAATTCTTTGTAAGGGGTATAATTTGTATTTTGTGTTTATAAAAGATATTATATTCTGGGAAGCTTCATATAACCCTTCCCAGCTGAGCCACCAGATTTCCATAATAAACAAAAGGCCCTGGATCCAGATCACTTACGGACCAGGCCTGCTCTATTGTTGAGGGTGGAAAACACACACTCACACACACACAAACCTGTGATTATACCACACTTGTGTTGTTTATGATACAGCAGAAGGTTGTGACTCCAAAACCTAACCAAGTGTCATCCAAGAGGACAGGACATTTGCAGCCAACGCCTCAGACCTAACCCCTCAAAATACATTTAAATATCCCAAAGACATCTATGATGCATCAGAATGCCTTTGAACACACCTAAATGTACTAATAACAACACTCAAACATGATTATAATGCTTTAAAATGTTGTCAAGCATACCGAACACACCTATGATGCCTTCAAAGATAATAAACCTGCCTAGCATGCCTCTAAATGTGTTTACATGACCTAATGGCTCAAAATACATTTTAATGCATTTTAATGTTCCATGTGGCACCCGAAATGCATTTAAAACAAGCCTATAATGATTAAAAAGTCTCTATGTGGCCTTTTAGCTGTCAACTCAAATTGCACTGGAACACCACTGATGCTTTAAAATGTGCTATAACGATTGCTTTAACTATCTATGCCACAAAATAGTTCTGAGCGCCCCCCAAACATATCTATAACTGCTGAAAATGCATGTAACGTTCCAAATGCACTTATGCCACTTTTTAAAAAAAAGTTCCATGATTACATGTGGCCACTCAAATTGTGTTGGAACGCCCCAGTGGTGCCTCAAAATGAAATACCAAAAAGCATCAAACTTCCCATAAACGTCCGTGACTATTCAAAATACATTTGAACGCCCCTGAACACGTAAAATGTTCTGAGTGTACATGTGACAACTCAAATTTAGTTGGAACGCACCAGTGACACCTCAAACTTCAACGTCAAAATGCACACAGCGTCCCATACATGTCCATGACGCTTCAGAATGCATTTGAACCCCAAAATCTGAGAAGATTCTGTGTGTACCTGTGAAAACGCAACAATTAAACCTCAAAAATGAAAGTCATAAAGCGCGCAACGTCCCATACCTTTCTGTGACGCGTCAAACTGTATTTGAACGCACCAAAAGAGTGCACCTGGCTGCGTTGGAACGCACTAGTGATGGCTGAACGTCAAAATGCGCCTAATGAGCATTTAAACGAATCAACACCATCTGTAAAGCCTCAAATAGGCCTATATTGTCGAACGCACCTGTAATATGCCATAACATGTTTTAAAATCTTTTTATCGAGACAAAACGACTTAGTCTTAGTACAGTATGTTCTCAGAAAAACAACACTGTGTTTCGATGGTAAACCTGTATCCATTGTTTTCATTCATTTTTATTACAAAACATTGTAACTACTGGCTACTACAGGTTATCAGATCCCCAGCTTGGCAAGGAACTGATCAAACAAGACGAGTTCCTGAGCTATTGTTCGTTGCGTTCCTGCGTCTCCGCTATTCGTACACACATATCAGATAAACGTTTTTCTGTTTAACAAGTCCAGACTCTGTTTTATTTCTAAGGGGATGGGAGAAAGGCATTTTTTTAAGGTAGGACGAAAACATAAAATGAGTTCAGCTTTGCACAGCTTCCATTCAGTCGCACGCCGTTTAGCGGATCTGAAGCCAGAACGCGTTCTGTGTGTGAACTGACGCGCACTTCGTAGCGGTGAAGATGCGGAAGTCATAAATGATTAAAAGGAACCGGACAAAAGCTCGGGTGTATCAAGTCTATTGTATATCATGGCGTGTTTGATCGTCTTATATAACAATGGCTGAGTTAGACTTACCACTTGGTAGCGGCTCGCCGCCTGGTCCATTTTCATATACGGCCAGCCCAGCCAGCGGCGAATAACAGTATATCCTTGATTAGTTCAAATTAAAGACAGCCCTCGGTCTTACTTGAGATCATATGGCACGGATCAGTCATATACGGAGACGGTAGTAGTTTTTCCCATTCACACAATAGCCATGATTTAACGCTGATGCAGATACAGTGGCGTCCTGAAGCGAGTGGGAGGAGATGTACATGACGCAAGCGTGACGTCGCACTTTGCGCGTCAAACTCTTTTTATTTGATAATATACAGACATCGACACATTTAATTGTATTTGGGGAAAAAAATGGTTATAAGTGCTACAAGAAGCTGTTATATTCTCACCAGGTATACACAAATGTTTAATTTTCATGCAAGATAGGCTAATATGTATATGACGAAAAAAAAAAAAACAGGTTGATTTAATAGCGATTAATTTTTATTTATTCACTTATTTTTCAGTTTAATGAATGGAGTTTTGGAAATATAAAATGAGCCATTGTTGTGAGGGTAGGCCTATATAAATATCATTATATTTATGTTTTATTATTATTATTATTATGTAATTCGAGCTCTGTGTGTTTTTGGAAAAACTGACAAAAGTTTACATCCTTTTCTACTTTAATATTTGTCCTTGAAATGTACTTGCTCTTCAAGGTGACCTGACTATAAATTTTGTGTAAACATCATCCTATTTTGAGCATACTGATGGCACCCTTAATTCACTGAACAATTTCTATCCCCATGTGGATTTTATCTTATCTGTCAAATTATAAATGAAAGGTCAGAGTGATAGTACAAAGATCCTTCAGAGTCAACAACTACCAGATTGCAGTTCTGATATCAACCATGCACACCACCATCTACTGGACAAATAGTGCAAACATTGAAGGTTATTTTGAAATATGACTAAGAATATATGCAATATAATAATAATAATAATTATTATTATTATTATTAAGATTTAAAAGTCAAACAAAATTCTTTGAAAGACAGCATAATGTCAGATATCATATACAAAACTATTTGGGGTTATTTGGGGTAAGCTGGATAAGTAAATACATTGAGTAAACAAGCATACAGATAAATACATACTATCTATGAATAATGTATTATATTTTATTAGCATACATTTATTTATTATAAATATTATTTATAAACAAATAAAATCTTTTTAAGTTCTTTAAATTGGTTTAAGTTTGAGTTCATCTGATATATCAGATGTGTCTTATATAAAAAGGTCTGAAGAACAATAGAACAGATTAATGTGACAGTCACAATATAAAATGAACCATAGATGCAGCCTATATAAATATGCAATATTCTTCAAAGTGGACTCACCTCATCATGTCTAAAAACAATATGTTCATATAATATTCAGTGATGTAGTGGTAGGACACAATTAATATATATATATATATATATATATATATATATATATATATATATATATATATATATATATATATATATATATATATATATATGTATGATGTTTTCGAGAAAAAGGAAAGTAACATGATTTAAAAGCAGCTCAGCTCATGGCTTTTAGCACAGTGTTGATGTGATTTCGTTTACAAGCACTAGAGGGCCACCTTAGGCAGGGCCATAAACATGACTGCTTGTTGTCATGCAATGAAGCTGTGCCAGATCCAGCAGTCTAATAAACGAACAATACCTCTATTGACTACCATTTCCACTAGTCTGTTTCCAATCAAATAAAATTACTGATACAATATATATATATATTATTTGGGAATTGGTACTTGTAACTAGAAGGTCGCAGGTTCGAGTCTCGGTGCTGGCAGGAATTGTGAGTTGGGAGTAATTGAACAGCACTCTATTCCACCCTCAATACCCATGGCTGAAGTGCCCTTGAGCAAGGCACTGAACCCCCAGTTGCTCCCCTGGCGCTGGATATAGCTGCCCACTGCTCCGGGTGTGTGTTCACGGTGTGTTCACTTCTCACTGATGTGTGTGTGCACTTGGATGGGTTAAATGCAGAGCACCAATTCCGAGTATGGGTTACCATACTTGGCAAATGTCACGACTTTCACTTTCACTATTTGGTTGAATGGAGCCCAATATATATATATATATATATATATATATAAAGAAAAAGGATGCTTTATAGTGTATAAATCCCAGAGGGCCACAGATACTGGGTAAGAGAGAAGACAAAAAGGACACGATAAAGACAATGATATAAAAAAAAAAAAAAAAAAAGAAAAGGGATAAGTGTATGAATGTGATAGGGATTTACTGCCAAGTATGCTTGCGCATACAAGGAATTTGTTTTAGTGACATAAGCTTCCAGTACACAGAGACAACAACAACACACAGACAAAAAAAAAAAGTCAAATATTGCAAAATAATTCGAAAAATTAATAGTATATGAAATATATGCTATGTGCATTGAAATATATAGAATATACAATGTGTGAAGGCTATACCACATTAACCAAATAAAATACAGTGTACCCTGAAAGTGATTTTAAAATAGAATATATATTGTTTTCAGCTATATATATTTAAAATAATAATAATGTAATGTAATGTTGTTCAGTTATAATATGTAATATAATAACTATCTGGCAAAATATTTTCTATAATAAAGTAATAAAGAGTAATAGAAATAATATATACTGACCTAAATTATTTTATTTGTTGTTTTGCATGGTCTTGCTTTATTTTGTGTCTAAATATATTGGCCTACAAGCACAGGGAGTTTTGCAGGAGTGTCAGGTTGCCCCTCCTCTGTGCTGCTGTAGGTATAAAATCAAACTCCTGTCAGTGAGACGGTGAGACTGTCTCACTCATACCCCATTGCAGGTCACAGTGAGAGGGCAAGTGATCTTCAGACTATTTTCTTGGCAAAAATCCCAATTCTAAAGCAAAATGGTGAGTAGAATATTATTTGTAAATAGTTAATTCTACTGTGAACATTTCTTTGCCTGTAAGTAAACATATTGAGCAATCACATCACGCACATATTGGGTCACACGGAGTTAAGAATATATACACATGTTTGATCTACTTCACTGAGTGTAATGAACTTTAATAACATATTAACAAAAATAAATGGAAAAGAATTTGAATGCTCTTGATGACTCATAAATTATAAGTACATACAGTAGCAGCAAAATAATGTGTGTAACCTTTGAAATAATCATGGTCAAATGTTTATACAACATACAGTATAAAACCACTCCTAGAGGAAATAAGCATTTATACAGCTGGACTTCAAAATCTTGAGATAACTATTGTGACTACTAGCTCCAGTTTCTTCATATAGTCTCTTTAAAAGTGGCTACTGAAATGCATGCTTAATTTTTAATTTGACTGTTTTATATGCCATATTATTTTTATAGCTAGCTGAGTGACCATACTTTACCACCACTTCATATTTACAGTATGGAAACTACTGAGAGCTTTATGTCTTAAGTAGTGCGGTTATGGGTGTGTTTGTGATTTTACTGAACGCTGATGTGGCTCTCAGCATATCTGTGTGTGTCCCACGATCCAGATAGAGTCACTAAGCTGTCCATGCTGGTTGAAAATATGTGAAATAATAATAAGAGAAAGGTGCATCTTACTCAAAGAGTCAAACTGAGCAATAATGAGTTGTTGTTCTTGATATTAAGATGACATCACTCAGTAGGGCGGGTTAAATGTAGGCCTATAGTCAATAGTTTGAGAATCTTATAGAATCTCAAAGTTTGATTAAATTTGTGAAATATTGTGTGCCAAGGCTCATTTAAAACAAACCTGCATTGTAAAATGGATTCATTGCCAACTCGCCCCCAGTACAACTAAAACAGTGTTGTAGATCTCGACGCCTGTTTTTGTATGGAAAATATATTAGAACCACATGTGTAGGAGTTTGTTTGTGCTAAATTCCAAGGACAAATGGTTCTCACATTCTAAAGGTCCCAAATCACACCCCTGAGGCCTTTGTGTTTGTCTTTTGGGTGCTTTGGCTGCCACCACGACCTTTAGAAACATTTCATAAGAGACGTTATTGATTGTCATCAACCTTAATATTTTGCAAGCTGGATGAATGAAAAGCATTTCTGTTTTCTTCTTTACAACTCATGAGGTAATGCCACAGTAAAGTTAACAATTAACAAACTTTAGTCTATGTCATATCTCAACTTACACTTTGTAGCCATTAGTCACTTATTAGCTCTTTTTTAATCATTACACAAGAAGGTTGAAGGTGGGGGGAAAAAGTCAAATTCACTTTCACAACATCTGTTAAGAATGTGGCCTAAATGCTAAAACTAAATTATGTTGTTATAATTCTACAGAAATAATAATCATTTGTAATCATTCATCAAAATGAAATAGCTTGCTCCACCCTTTAAAATTATTTTCTTTTCTTTTTTTCACTGACAATACCTTGGGCAAGTCGGTTATTATGTTAACAAATAGGCAAGCAGCTATTTGGGTGTTGTTTTAGTTAACTCCTATTCAGATCTGTCTCTGTTCTGATCACTCCAAACAGTTCCCAAAGAATAAAATCCCATTTTTAATGTTTACGCTATCAAAATATGTAAGAGTAAAATGGATTGCAAATACTGTTTCATGCGTAATTCTATGCCACTAGCAAAACCTAATGGAATTGCAAAAATAATTATTGTTTCCAAACAGGTTTCCCAAACACATTCATGAAATATTTAAATCTTAAAGAGGTTTTAAAAAGTCTGTGACCATACATTTCACTTTCCGTATATATAGAGAGAGAGGGAGAGAGAGAGAGAGAGAATAAGAAATTTATGAGACAGCAGAGTCTGCAAAGTAAAAAAAATAAAAAATAAAAAATCCGGAGGACAAGATATCAACTCACTGTAGGGTCAAAAGATGAGCAAAAAGGGCTCATGGGTTGGTGTTGAAGGGTTTGGTGAGGGAAGAAGAGCTAGTGGGGAAACATGACTTGTAACAACCCATAAATAACTTCTAACCTGGCTGCCATGCCCAAACTAGGTAGTCCCATGTGCATGTGTAATGCACCATCCCCCTCCCCACTGACACACCAATAGACAGAGAGGGACGGAGAGTAAAAATAGGGCCCAATCCCAGGAGAATGAATTCAGAGAAAGAGTCATGCACACAGAGTAGAAGCAGAGTCTGGATATTTCTTCTCAGGCTGATGTAGGCCACCTCTCTGGAGCGCAGACACAGATTTAGGTGGCGAATCATTACAGAGCACTTTTATTGCAACCATGTGACTCTTCTTTTGCATTGGTGTCTTCAGTGCTTTGATAACATTGTGGCAGTACATTTTTGCATTTGGCAGATACTTTTATCTAACGCCATTTGCATTTTATCAGTCTATGTCCTGGGACTCAAACCCATGAGTAGAGATACAGAATCATGCCTTCACATACTGTATACGGAATATGTCATATTTGATTCTAGAATTCTACTACTTTATTCTTATTGGCCAATCACAATATTCTGTCATCAAATCTTTTGAATGACAACCAGTGCTTCTTGTATTTTTTCTTGCATAATAAAATCATTTGAACTGAAATCCGTTAACCCATTTATTTATTATTTGATGCATATTATGGCTTAATAATCACTTTGCATCAGGGTCCTGATCGTGTGTTTTTTTTTTTTTTTAATAGTAACTTCTTGACTGTACATTATATATATTTTTTGGATATTTAATAGTGTTAATTAACATGTTTTGGAGATTGGTATTCTATAAGTGTATTTTATTTTAATTTCATTTTACACTTTCATTTAAAAGTCTAGGATTGGAATTTATGTTTTTGAGTCTCTTGTGCTAACCAATGCTGTATTTATCTGATCAAAAATACAGTAAAAAACAGTAATTTTATTATATATTTTTACAATATCAGTAACTGTTTTGTATATAAATATATTTTAAAATGTATTTTTTGTGATGCAATGGTCAATTTCCAGACTTAATTATCACATGATCCTTCAGAAATCATTCTAATTTGATGCTAATTTGATGTTCAAGAAACATTTCTTATTATTATCAGTGTCAAAAACAGTTGTGCTGCATCATATTTTTGTGGAAACCGTGATATAGAAATATAAGTCTTTTGTAGCATTTTAAAGTCTTGTCACTTTTGGTCAATTTAATGCATCCTTGCTTAATCAAAATGTTTTTTTTTTTTTTTTTTTTACCCAGTAATTTTGAAGTTTATATACACAGATTTTTTAAGTAATAAGACAAATTTTCCATTTTATTTTCTCATCTTCCTTATTTGCTTTTTCCCTTCATTCATTCTGAACACTCTTTCAACCACCTTTTAGTACACGTGTTATAAATTCCACATTATGGTGTAGCTCGCTCTCTCCTATAAACCAGTTGGGACTGTTGTCAACACCTCAAGCCTTTGCATGCCTCTTCAAACTTGCAAGGGAGTGTGTGACGAGAAAGGAAAATAGTGTTTGTAGAAGGTTTCTTGTTTATGTGTGAAAAGAAAATAATGGCTATGAGGGTTAGTAGGTCTGTCTGCCATATGTGGCAGCTGTCACATCATAAACGCTTCCCAGGACAAGTCTTTCAGGAAACTCCCTTTCCAAACAAACAGAGGTGTTTAACATGCTATAGTCTGAATTTAAGCCTGGCTTGGACTTTGTTATCTCAGGGTTGTCATCTAGATAATCACAAAACCTGACGACAAACATTTTGGGGGCTTTTAGAGATTCAGCCAACAACTTTTCTCTGTCCTGTCAGCTGCAGTCATCTGTGACTGACGTCCTGTAATGGACCAACCGACTAGAAATAACTGTTTGTTTTGTTTTGTTTTGTTTTGTTTGCTTCTGCCCCCTGGTGGGCAAAACGAAAGTTTGAAAAGTAGCGACTTATTTTTGAATTTGTTATATTGTTATATGCAGTTAAAATCCTGCTGTTAATATTATTATTTTAAACAATTATTTACTTGTTTGTTTTAACATTTTTGCATCTTTAGATAAAGAACAGAAAAGAGAGGACATTTAATGTGTATATTAAGAAAGTAAATATAGAGTTGATTTTGGTTTAATATTGACTTGAACCACTAAATGTTCTATAAAGGTAACAGGAAATGTTCAACAGATTATTCTGGCAAGATTCTGTTAAAGTTATGAATAAACGTTCTTCTAGTACTATTGTCAATATCATGTTAGTTATTTTTCGCAAAATGTTAGCATAAAATCATTATTTATATATCATTAAAATGTTTTTATGTTTTAGTAAGATGTTCGTCTAACATTTTTTAAATGTTGCTATTTGTTTCAGAATTATCAAAATGAACATTCCATAATGTCTGCAAAATGATAAAATAGGATGTTCTGTTAACATTTGCACAACCAAAAAAAAAAATATTCACATCTGTACATTTTGAATATTCAGAGGATATTCTGAAATACCGTTTTCACATCTTAATGGGAACATTCTTAGATTTTATTTTTTGTTAGCTGGGTAGTTGTAGAAGAAAAACTGTGGAAATTACTGTCACCTAATATGTTATGCAATGCAATGCAACACAGTTGCTAATAATCTACTTCCTCTCCACAGCGTGAGTGTATCTCTGTCCACGTTGGCCAGGCTGGCGTCCAGATGGGGAACACCTGCTGGGAGCTGTACTGTCTGGAACACGGTATCCAGCCTGACGGCCAGATGCCCAGCCACAAACCAGTGGGTGGCCATGATGACTCCTTCACCACCTTCTTCAGTGAGACTGGAGCTGGCAAATATGTACCCCGTGCCATCTTTGTAGACCTTGAGCCAACAGTCATTGGTAAATATCATAATGGAATTTAATTTGTATTTGTCATTTTAACATGGGGAACGTAAATGAGTAAAATAATTGTAGCTGTATATGGTGGTAGGTTGCAGTTATAATCGAAAAGGGATGGCACACTGTAATAATGCTCTCACAACATTTACTAAACAGGATGGACAAAGTGTCAACAGTTTATTCTTCATCCTTTAATTTACATGTAATCATTTAGCAGTTGTTTTTATCCAAAGCGACTTACAAAAGAGGACGATTAGAAGCAATTAAACCAACAAAAGGGTAACAAAATACTGTGACAGGTCCCAATTAGTCATAGTGCAAATAGTTTAATTTCATTTCATTTCATTTAACTTTATTTTATTATTATAGTCAGATAATTTGTAATATAATAATAATCTAAATTTAATGTAAACTGTCATAAATTATTTTACATAATAAATAAATTTTTACAATTATTATTTTATTATAATAATTCTTATTTTAATTATTAAATTAAATAAAATTTATTATTATCAGTAGTAGTAGTAGTAGTATAGTATAAATCACATTACCTTGAGAAAATTTGGTTTATATTACTGAGAATTAAATGTTACTTATTTTAGGGGTCAGATCAGTACTATTTAATATTTTGAATGAGCTTTTATTTTTATTTTTCATTTTCATTTTAGTAATTTTGGAAACTGATATCGTTTATTTATTCTCATAACGGTCAGTATAATTTTATACTTTAATTTGTATAAAAATAATTTAAATTAAATGTCAATTGTTTTCAATTATTATGTTTTATTTTTAATAATAAATTATTATCATACTCTTATTTATTATAACACAGCATTTTTTTAATAATTCAGGGGATAGAGGTCAGGATCAGTGTTTTTTTTTAGTATTATGTATAATATGTGATTATAGTATTTTTTTCTTTTGAATTAGCTTTTATTTTCATTTTAATGCTAGTTTAAGTTTGAGTTATTTCTATCTAAGTTTTTAAATATTTCTATTTATCTTTAATTTATTTTTATTTCAGTTAGCTGCCAAGGAAACATTTCCAATTTTTTAGAGTTCTGTGTTAAGTTTTAGTTAACAGTGACAGCACCGGTCAGTATTTGGTTTTATGTTGTATTATCCTGTTATTCTTTCAGACGAGGTCCGCACAGGCACCTATCGCCAGCTGTTTCATCCCGAGCAGCTCATCTCAGGTAAAGAGGATGCAGCGAATAACTACGCCCGTGGGCACTACACCATTGGCAAGGAGATCATTGACTCCGTACTGGACCGCATACGCAAACTGGTAATAGGTCATACATTTACTTACCAAAAGAGCTCAAAATAACTGATTCTGAAACGCAAATGTTCTCCCTTCTTCCACACAGGCTGACCAATGCACAGGGCTGCAAGGTTTCCTGGTCTTCCACAGCTTTGGTGGAGGCACAGGCTCAGGCTTCACCTCCCTTCTGATGGAGCGTCTCTCTGTTGACTTCGGAAAGAAGTCCAAGCTGGAGTTTGCCATTTATCCAGCTCCACAGGTGTCTACGGCTGTGGTGGAGCCGTACAACTCCATCCTGACCACTCACACCACCCTGGAGCACTCCGACTGTGCCTTCATGGTGGACAACGAGGCCATCTACGACATCTGCAGGAGGAACCTGGATATCGAGCGTCCGTCCTACACCAACCTCAACCGGCTCATCAGCCAGATCGTTTCCTCCATCACCGCCTCTCTGCGCTTCGACGGCGCCTTGAACGTCGACCTAACGGAGTTCCAGACCAACTTGGTGCCCTACCCTCGTATCCACTTCCCCCTGGCCACATATGCTCCGGTCATCTCCGCTGAGAAGGCCTACCATGAGCAGCTCTCGGTGGCTGAGATCACCAACTCATGTTTCGAGCCCAGCAACCAGATGGTGAAGTGCGATCCTCGGCATGGAAAGTACATGGCCTGCTGTTTGCTGTACAGGGGTGACGTGGTGCCAAAAGACGTCAACGTCGCCATCGCAGCCATCAAGACCAAGAGAAGCATCCAGTTTGTGGACTGGTGTCCCACTGGCTTCAAGGTGGGCATCAACTATCAGCCCCCAACGGTGGTTCCTGGAGGAGACTTGGCCAAGGTGCAGCGAGCTGTGTGCATGCTCAGCAACACCACAGCCATCGCCGAGGCCTGGGCTCGTCTGGACCACAAGTTTGACCTGATGTATGCCAAGAGAGCCTTCGTGCACTGGTATGTGGGTGAAGGCATGGAAGAGGGAGAGTTCTCTGAGGCCAGAGAAGACATGGCAGCTCTGGAGAAGGATTATGAAGAAGTGGGCATCGATTCATTTGAAGAAGATGAGGAAGGGGAAGAGTTCTAAAGGGAAAGTGTTGTTTTTTCTACCAAATAAAAGCCAAATAAAATACAGCTTTTAATTGTGTTGTTGTTGTTGTTGTGGTTCTTTTCATTGATTGATCAATTTGGTGACTTTGTCACATATAGGCATTTTCTAAAATATATCTGTCCATAGACCCTTTGTTTAAAAACCCTGGTTATAAAGACATTATTATTATTATTATTATTATTATTATAGTTAATCATATTAATGATGGAGATATTTATATTTAATATTAATTATTAGTAATTGTCATGTTAATAGTTAGGCCCGCCTAATAATCGCATTATACATAATTATATCATATTAAGCCATAATTTAATTAATAATAATTTGTTTATATGCTAATATTAACAATTATATTAGTTTAATTAATTTAATAATTATCCTATTAAAATGGTGTGTGTACTATTTTGAACTGTAAACCATGCAAACATTTTTTTTCTACTAGAAGAGCCTTAATATGACAATATAAACCAAAATAAATTAAATGAGAGACATTTACACAAATGTTTCATACCTAAACTCGTTAGCCATTTTTTATAGTCCTCCTACACAAATTTATACTTACATATTTCATGTGTGCATTACAAATAATTACATAATATTAAAATATAACATTGTAATTATTTAATAATTTGATGTTTTGATAATATTAACCACCATATTTATTTAATTTCAATCTGAACTGTAAATTACTCCAAAAAATGTATCTGTTTAATTATAATTAATTTAATTGTAGACCACAATACAGTTTTTTATTTATTTTTATTATTATTTTTATTATTATTATTACCTAGATTTATTGCAATAACCATTAACCAATAACCATTTTTTTTTTCTAACCAGCATTGTATGGGTTAAACCGGCAGTCGTAAATATGCGTCACGGTGACGTTTTCTTTGTACACGGAAGAAACCGGAGAAACCAGCGGAGGACAGGGAGAGCGTCTCACAAGGTAAACCAAGTTTGATTTTAATCCGTCTCTTAGACCCATATTAAATGGCTCGATTACAACAACAGGCATCTAACTCAGAACCTGGTCTACATCTGAATGTATAGACGGGTCTCGCTCGGTGAATTCAATGCTGTGAGACACAAACCAGCTGCTTTCGAAGACGTCACGTTTACCGCGGACACGAATTCACATCAGTTACCGTAAAGAATTCACGGTAAACCCGTTTCACTATCGAGCAACTCTATCAAGTTGCATCTGTAACATTTTCGAGCGCAACAGCACACGTCATAAAGGTAAAATATAAGGACCCAATCAGAAAGCTCCCTTCTACATCGTGAATAATTTATTTTAGTGGAAAACTGGACACCCAGTATTCAGTATGACGTGACTTGTTGGTCTAAATTGGCTTGCATTTAATAAATAATAATAATTTAAATAATAGTGTATTTTTATGTCGCTTTACAGAAATCAAGACCATTAAAAAAAAAAAAAAAAAAAAAGTATAGTATAGTTTATAGAGTATATAGTTTTTATAACCAGATGTGAGTGGCAGTGAAGATTTTCAAAGGGCCACACAGATTAAATAATGCAATGTTCCACAATAACCTTAAATTTCATCAGCAGATATTTTAATTGATTTGCAGTTGATCTAATCAATTAAGATGTCATATTTTAGTGGGTAAATCATAAGCTTTTATGCTTATAACAATTATATAATTTATTGAATTTAAGAATTTCCTACTTAAAACATGCCATACTGAATTAAACTTTAAACCACACATTATCAGGTGGAAAACATTACTATGATTAAATAATAATTCATTCTACTTATTTAGCTAAAGACCAAAAAAGAAAAAGAAAAGAGAGCGAGCGAGAGAGAAACACGCTGGACTTGTCAATCACTTTCTATAGAATTATACAAATTCATACTTTCATATAGAATGTGTACATTTTAATATAGAATAATTAACCCTGTTACAGATGTGTGTGGGTTTTTTTTTTTTTTTTTTTTTTGAGACCACAGTCATATTGAAAATTTCTCCAGACACATTCCCATAAGGTCATAGAGTTCTCTATTAATAGTGCCGTATTTATTCCAAAATCTGCTGAAATGAAAACAAATTGTCACCAACACGTATGTCATTGATTTGCAGTGATTTGCATTCTGAATCTTAGCCTAATCCACACAGAAGTGTCATTTATATTTCTAGATTTGTACTACCAACCTTTCAGTTACAATCCTACACTTTACTGCATTCTGATTATGGAGAGGAATAAAAACAGAATAAATGAACAAGGAATAGAATAAATTCTATACAAGTAATCAAGTCTTGATCTCTGACAGTGCCTCTCCTCCATGCATGGTGGGTCTTAAGCAATGCTCCAGAGAAGATGGGACAAGCTCTGTGTATCTGCTCACGCAGTGCCATCACATTTGACAACAAGAGATACTACTTCATCCAGAAACTAGATGAAGGGTAAGACTAGACAGCTAGACCATTCAGTCCTTAAAACACTTGAGTCCAGCGATGGAAAAATGTTAGAAGAATATTGTTTTGCCATTTAAATGCTACTGAAAAGATTACCATTTAGCATTAGATATTTAGTGAAGTGTGTCTTTGGTTGTTTCTCAAGGTGGATGATAGGAGCTTATTCTACCAAAGAAGAACAAAGAGAGTAACAGTTTTTGGAAGTGGCTTGTTTGAAGGAAAACTGACTAAATTACAGGAGGCGGGGCTACTTTTGCATTTTCATTCATGCATTTTGCAGATGCTTTTATCTAAAGAGACTTGCAAAAAGAAACAAAGCAATTGGTCGAAGAGCTAACAATTGTTGTAATATACAATGGCAGGTTCATTAAACAACTAGATTAGGAAATATGGATAGTTGTGTGTGTCAGTTTTCATAATAGTTTTCTCAAGTGAAATTTATTAGATAAAGCATAAGAAATAGTTGTCTTTCATCTTAACGTCATTCTTTGCTGCTTCTAGAGGTTTCAGCTATGTGGATCTGGTAGAAGGTGCACATGATGGCCGCTTCTATGCTCTAAAGCGGATCCTTTGCCATGACCGCGAGGGCCGCAAGGAGGCTCAGACCGAGGTGGAGATGCACCGCCTCTTCAACCACCCCAACATCCTCAGCCTGACCTCACACACCTTCATGGAGCGCGGCGGGAAGTGTGAGGCCTGGCTGTTGCTCCCATACATCAGTGTAAGTGGGCCCTGTTCTGCTTTTCTGTTCCAGGCCTCTAACAAGTCCAAGAGTCCAGTGACTTCTGAGATGTGCAGTATGTCATTTAACTGAATTGTTCCTGTGCAGAAGGGAAGTCTGTGGGCTGTTCTGGAGAAGCTGCGGGATAAGGGGAGCTCTATGCCTGAGAGCCGCATACTGCACATTCTGCATGGCATCTGTGAAGGCCTCAAAGCTATTCACGACAAAGGCTATGCACACAGGTACTAAGAGTAAAATTCAGTTTAAGCCCAAATTTGGTAAACTATGTTATCAGTTTTGTCTTCGGTCTGCACTGAAGGTGAAATTTAGGAAAAAATAACTTGTTGCTTTATAGTAATTAATGCAATTGGTAACGCTTTGCATTTTCCAACTGCATTCGTTAACATGAACTAACAATTAACTATAGTTTATAAAATAGCAGCAACAACATTTTTGATAAAATGTGCAATGTTCAATAAATAATGTATTCATAAATGTCGTTTAAGTGATTCAAATTTTGTTCTATTTCAGATAATTGCCAAGGCAACATTTCTCAACTAATGTTTAGATTTGATTTTATATCAGCTGTATTTCAATAGAGAAAGCAGTTTTTAATCATTTAATCTGATTTTATTGATAGAACTATGCGTTTTGCATATTATATCACATTTTAATGATTACTGACGAATCGGTTTTAGACTCAATTATGGCACTGTGATGTCAGTTTGTTAGTTCCTGTTGGTAGTATTACTCTCACGGGAGCTGTATTTCTGAAAACAGGGACTTGAAACCCACCAATGTTTTACTAGATGACAACGATCATCCTTTTTTAATGGACTTGGGCTCCATGAACAAGGCCAAGATTGAAGTTCGAGGTTCACGGGAGGCCATGACGGTCCAGGTTAGATCAGAAGATCATTCAGCGGCATTTATCAACAAACTATCAGCAGCGTTTCAAAGCATTAAATGAATCATGTTTGTACACTTTGTCTTTCAGGATTGGGCCGCTCAGAGGTGCACCATCTCCTACAGAGCACCGGAGCTCTTCAATGTGGAGAGTCACTGTATCATTGATGAGAGAACAGATATTTGGGTAATTCTCTTTGTTGTGTGTGTTTTTACAGATCCAGTAGTTTTACCTTTTCAGCTCTTCTTTCACAAAAAAAGAAAAAAAAAATGGCTTACAGAATTCTACATCAACCCATGACATGTTGTTTTATTGCTGTTCAATGTGTTCAGTTTTGTCTGCGCAGGGCTAATGTTAGCAAACTCTGTCCTTTCATATCTGTGCTCCTTCAGATCAGCATAATGTTATGTCTAAGACAGTCTGTTATGTCTGCTGTAGGTAACCTTTGTATTTTCTGCTCTAGTCACTGGGTTGTGTGCTGTACTGCATGATGATGCTGGAGGGACCGTATGACTTGATTTTTCAGAAGGGTGACAGCGTGGCTCTCGCCGTCCAGAATCCAGTCTCCATTCCTCAGCCATGCAGGTGATCTTGAGGTCTTCAGGGCCATTATTGTGTCATATTCAGCCTCTGTGGACCTCATTGGAAAAGGCAGCACTTCGCAATGGCAATTCAATGTTTTTGGTCATAATCTTCAATCGAATGTCATTAAATGGGGAAAATAATTTTTTTGAAATATTATATTATGAACTAATTTCCCCTCATTGTAAAAAAAAAAAAAAAAAAAAAAAAAAGAAAAGAAATTGTTGTATTTTAAACATATAATATTAAAATATATTTTGAATATAGTATAATATTATTTAAATTATTATAAAATATATATAAATTACACAGTTTTGTGTAAAACTTTAATGTGGGAAAATTAAGTTACTTTAATTTTATAAAATGCACATAAATTGTGTTAAAATAATATTATTAAAAAAAAAAAAATACAATATAATACTATAGTAAAATTGTTTAAATAATATTAAAATATTTATATTTTAAACTAGTTTTTCCACAAAAAATGTCTTCGTTAAATGCCGAATATAATATATATATATATATATATATATATATATATATATATATATATATATATATATATATATATATATATATATATATATATATATATATTTTACACATCCAAAAAAGCCATTCAGTGGGTTCCCTCATGAGGGCTGTCATGTTTAGATTACATGACCAAATGAATCCTAGTACTTTTAACAGAAATCTTCTCATGAACACTTTTAGTCATGGAATGTGAGGCTAGGATTTGGCTTAGTGCTGTCACATTTTCTAATAAAAATATATTTCATCATCTTGATAAATGGAGAATGCTACCTGCCAAAGAGACATCCTATCTTTAGGAAAAAAAAAATTTTTTTATCTTTGACAGTTATTCTCAGCTCTTCAAACCCTCCTCAGCTCCACTATGGTGACCAATCCTCAGGAAAGGCCCAGAATCAGCTGGGTCCTTGACCAGGTCCAGAACCTTCAGGACTCAAACGGTACAGACGTAGATACCAACAGAGTATGACGCTTCCAGTGAGATTTCATGTCTGGTTTCCAGTGGACTCTGGACATTTTGGACTATGCACGCTCTCTCTTTTGGACAAAAACAACCCACTGAACTCACAAGCCTTGCAAACATTTGCTCAGTCTTACCTCAGTGAACTCAGCACACCACAATTACACATTCAAACACGATCACACTAGCCTTTGCAACAATGTCTCCTATTTCACCCCAAAATCCATATTGAGCAATTAAATTATTTTATGATTTTGGAGTAAAATATGAACAGGGCACGTTCCTGATTTTCCTGATTCACTGTTAATGCACGCAAACCACACAACAGAGGGCAATAGCTGTATTTGCTGTACTGGCTGCATTATCACAGGCACCGGATATGTATCATCAAACACAAAAGTTTTTCCAGATTGTACTTTGGCTTATTTATTAGCTTGTACATTTTAATGACCCAAAACCAATATATATTTATGAGGGTTTTGATTGGAATTTTAGCTGTTTAAAATGACATTATTTAGGTTATTTAAACAAAATTTCTGCTGATAAAGCAAGACAAGTAGGACTTTGTGTTGCAAAGACAAAAAGCTGTGATACTGCTATTGGACTTCATTTGTGAAACAGAATTCTGATGTATGTTGTAGCATTGAAAAATTGTTCTGCTCTTGTTTAATTAAGGAAAATGCTTGAAAATTTATGGATTAAAGAATAAGCAATTTTAAGCAACTATAGCGCTCAGCTTTTATCAGCGAGTGAAAGTGGGGTTAGGTACGCTACGCTCAGTATTTCTTTCAGACTTGGAGAGGATGTATAAAAAATGGTCAAACTTAGTTCACATTACTTTGCAAAAAGGATGCGCCCACTTTTCTTTTTTTAACAGGTACACATTTGTTTCATTTAGTATAAGTTTCTTTAATTGCTTACAGTATTAAGGTGTTCGTCCAAAAAAAAAAAAAAAAACATGTATATATATATATATATATATATATAAATATATATATATATATATATATATATATATATATATATATATATATAATTTGTGTATGTATAAAATGTATTTAAGTATGCAATTTAGTTGAGAAAGATATCCACATGCCTAGAGACAATTTCTGATTATTATGTCTGATAATGCTCGGCTAGGATGAATCTCAAAATGTATATAATATATATATATATATATATATATATATATATTATTCAGATTTACTGGTTGGTTTTCGGGGGCTCTTCATTTTGACGTTGTGTTTCTAAAGGATGTTTTAACTTGCACATGAAATTCTGTCCAAGTTTGCTTCTGTTCAGGAATTCTTAATTATGCAAGCTTTTTAATTTATAGGATTTAAGACTGGAGGCATGTATTTTGGCATTCATTTACGTGTATTTCTTTCTTTTTATAAATGGTTAATAAAGTGTGACTGAAACAGTGACAGATGGAGTCGGTTTTCTTGAAGTTTCAGTATCACCACTCGGGGGAGATGTTGCTCCAGTTGTGTTGTGATCTCTAGTGGACAGGCATAGCAAACTGAAAATGGGGATTGGTGAGTATTTATTGACATTTTGTAATAATAATATTTTATATATATATATATATATATATATATAATATATATATATATATATATATATATATATATATTACTATATATATATATATATATATATATATATATATATAATTATTTATTATTATTATTATTATTATTATTATTAGTTTCTAAAACATCATGGTATTACCAGTGTTTTGGGGTATAAATGTGTGTGTTTATTTACCAGTGTTTTGGGGCATAAAGACACATCTATCTATCTATCTATCACTATATCTATATCTATCTATAATATAGATGTGTCTTTATGCACCAAAATACTGGTAAATAAAGACACACATTTATACCCCAAAACACTGGTAAGACCATGGTGTTTTAAAAACTAATACTGTCTTACACTTCAATGTACTTTGAACTTTTATTCCATATTAATGATGTGGTTCACAAATATATTGGTCATATAGTTCCATGCATGGCATATATGTAATTACAGGGTATTGCCATCTGGTACATAATTTTATAATAATTTTATAATAACGGAGATACAATTTTAAAATAACTCAATACGTGATATATACACCAGTTGTAATATTAAACAGTTGCAACATTCAATATTAGATACATAATTGTTGCCTCTTTTGAAAAAAAAAAAGACAACTGAAAAATTTTATTTGAATTCAGAATTAATTAAAATGATTAAAAAAAAAATAGTTTAATGACAAGCATATTTTAGAATGTTGGCAGAAATTGAATACATTTATTTAGAAACATAATGGTGTCAAAGCAAGAAATATGAACATGTTCTTTGGACAGACCTTTTGTTTTGGACAAATGAATTAAAAATTTCTCTGCTGCTGAAAAAAACAAAACTGAATGATGGTTGGTTCACTCTCTAACAATGTGATTAAAAAAAAATAAAAAATGATGTTGTTTATTCAGTGGCTGACCTTTACAAAAACAGTTTCCTCCATGACCACCTACTGAAAGTCTGATCAAACCCCTGGTTGCTCTCCGCTGTTTTGAAGGTATGAAACAATTATTACAGGCTGTTTAGGCACCTGAATTTATGGTTTGTGGGGGTTGTGCGGGTCAAAAGTGACGTTCTGACTCAATGTTCATCATAATCAATCTCATCAATGACCTTACGCCACAGACGTGGGACACAAAGGCCGTAAACTGCATATTATGGACACAAGTTCACCTAAACATCGCCAGTTTCAGACAGAGAATGCAATGCACGGCCATAGATACAGTTCCAGTGGGATGAATTACACTTTAATTAGCATTTTCATCCATGCAAACCATCCCACTTAAGTCCAGTCGGCCCTCTCTGGATAATCATTCATTATACAGAAACAATGTTTATGGTCTGGGGAGCGTGAGGGACAGGCCTCCATTGGCTGGCCATCTCTGCTTTCATGATCCCGCAGGCTATGAAATGATGTCATGTTATAGTCCACATCAAGGTCAAACAATACCTACTGTACCTTTGTTTTGTCTGAGGCTATATATTTTAGAATGTTTAATCAAAAAGCATACCTTATATGGTGATGTTTGCAGACTGACTATATGCATTTAGAACATCTTGTATTTCACCCCAACAGACAAAGGATAGATATTTATAGCATAAATAAAGATTTTCTGCATGGTAACATTATTTTCATGATGAATAAGCATATTTTCCACACAAATCCTCTCAAAAATCTCAAAACGTAAGGTGTTTAATGTTGTGCTTTATTTTTATTTTATTAAATGGAAGCATAGAAAAATACTGCCAAGTATGGAAACGTCATATAAATAATATATCAGTATTTTTTGCATTATTTTTCCTCCAATTACAGTAATGAGAATTGTAAAAATTGAAAATAATGTCATAATGCAATCAACCAATAAGAAAGTAAAATAAATAAATAAATGCAAATTAATTAATTCATTTATTTATTAAGATATACCATGGTGGTCTATCATGTTGAAACTACATCCATAAACCAGTTTATACCAGCTAACGGTCATGAATGACCAGCTAAAAACCACATAAAACCATCACCTTAGACTGGTTTTATCTGGATTTTCCAACAGAACATTTTGCTCTTTTTCTAATTACTGGTTGATTACTGGACAAAAGAGTCTAACCACATCTACTAAAGTTAATGACTAGTTTTTGTGGTTTGTTCAAATCACTAACTCTGTAGGAATAATAATATTCATACTGAATAAAAATACATCATCCTGGTTGCAACCAATTGGCCACCTATGCTATACCAACACAATAAACCATCTCCTGCTTTATTGATTTAGTGATGAATCAATTAGTGAATTATTTAATTAGCCAGGGATTATGGGTCAGTGTTGAGTGCCTTTGATCCTCCAGAGTTTCTCTCCTTCAGTAAATCACAGATGTTGTGTAAAGGCCACAGGGAGGGGTAGGAAATACAGTGTTAATGCGTCACATTTGTTAAAGTTCTGTTGCATTGACACGGTTTCTTTTATTCCTTTCTGTTTGTTTCCAGGTTTAAATTAGATTTTGAATCCCATACCATTTTGCTTTATTGGACACCACTGGGTTGAAGTTTACGTCTTTAAAACAGTCATTGCAAAATCAGCTATAAATGTTAAGTTTAGGTAGGCCGAACATCGAAATTAGTCACTAGCGTATAAAAGTAAACATTAGCTATTTTCTACATGTACATTCCGAAATCACATCTCAAGGGTAGGCCGATTATTTATTGCGGCAAGGAAAAACAAACACAGCCTTTTGCTGACTCCAAGCCAATCATAATCATCGTGACGGGTAGCTAGTCGCTTATCTTGATTATTAAGCCACATTTCGCATCTGTTTGATAGATTTCCCGCAAGCATAATAAATGCCTGTCCCGAACACAAGCTTGCATTTAAAGAGAAAAGGCTGAGCCTTTTTCAATAAAGTTTATTACTAAAACTTGGCCTTTTTGTGTGTGTTTGAGCTGCGGTTAAAGTCGGGACAGATGTGAATTTATGGGGCCAGTCTCTCATTCTCTTACCTTCCCATTAGCTTAAGTGACACGACAAGGCCGAGGGAAATCTCAAGCAATAAGGGTGATTATTTTAAAAGATCACACAATCTGTTCATATTCCCGTAATGAGTCTGATTGATTAAACTACAGGGTATAAATATTTTACGGGGTCATGTCGCTCAAGTTATTGTTGCTGATTTTCCGGCAGACAAATTGGTAGAGTTGCATTTACTTATTCCACTATGAAACTGACATTTTCATGCGGATAAAATGGTTGGAGTAGAAAGCGAAGCCATATATAAAGTTGGGATATCTTTGATGCTACACGTTCCTCCTTTACACATAGTTTAACCATGGTATTTGTAATTAAACTGTGGTTATACAAATGGTATAGTGAATATGGCAAAAAAAAAATACATTACTACATTTTTACTATAGTAAAACCATGGTTATTTTTTGTAAGGGTTGGTATTACTCTTGTTATTAGTATTTTCAGAATAAGGGGGAAAATTGTACAAGACCAGCAATTGCATAGAATTGGATTTTTTTATTTTTTTATTTATTATATATGTATAAAACCTTGCAATGTGTACTGCATTAGACTTGTCACAGCACATATTATTGCTCTTTTGTTGGTTTGATTTCTTCAGTCGTCCTCATTTGTAAGTCGCTTTGGATAAAAGCAACTGCTAAATGACTAAATGTAAATGTAAGAACTACTAACATGCAGCCTAAAAGTAGGTAAACATGTAAATGCATGAAAACTGTTGCACTTAGCAACACTTCATGGCTAATCGTCTTTTGCATTCTGTGACATCTTCCTTTATTTCACCTTCCCTTCAAATAGGCCTATGGAAAATGTTGTGTTGTCAGCCAAGCAAAAATATTACGTCTCGTCTCGTCTCGTCTCGTCTCGTCTCGTCTCGTCTCGTCTCGTCTCGTCTCGTCTCGTCTCTTCTCTTCTCTTCTCTTCTCTTCTCTTCTCTTCTCTTCTCTTCTCTTCTCTTCTCTTCTCTTCTCTTGTCTTCTCTTCTCTTCTCTTCTCTTCTCTTCTCTTCTCTTCTCTTCTCTTCTCTTCTCTTCTCTTCTCTTCTCTTCTCTTCTCTTCTCTTCTCTTCTCTTCATGAACACTGTGATATGAAGTGTAACTTCTTTTGAGTTCTGTAGCATTCCTGTTGCTCAAACTGTAGAGTATGATGCATGCAACTCCAAGGTCATGTGTTTGATTCCCAGAGGATGCATGAATGGATAAAATGTAAGTTGCTTTAGATAAAAGTGCCTGTCAAATGTACTGCAAATGTTAATGTGCAATTTACCTAATCAGGTAGACTGTATGAGGTGTCCTTTTCTTGACTTTAAAACCTATCCAGTGTGAAACTTTTGAGGGTTTCATTGACAACTCTCAAGTTGTAAAATCCTATAATCTCCCAGCAGGAAGCATATGTTATTCACCTTACCCGGGAAATAAACCTGTGTAGTCCAATCTCTGAAAATGAGTAAACTCACTCAGACTGTCCTCGATGTCCCGGTCTGGTTGGGTTTTAACAAGGCAGAGGCACCTTTCTGAGGCCAGTTAAAAATGCATTTAATCACTATATAAACATGCTGTCCCAGAGCCCCCATGACAGCGAAGTTATGCTGTCTGCACTTGTTCTGCATTTAATCACTGCCCTCATACAAACGCCACAATAAAGTGCCTTGTTTCAGTCGTATTCCCATCATTTATTTATTTATTTTCTGCTTTTTTGTGCATAAATGTAATAACCGTGATGACATCACCACCAAGGGCCTGATTACTTTACTCCCTCTTCATTAACTTAATTATTTGACTATCAGTAAAGCTGCCTGAGTAATTCATATTTGAGAGGTTGGGCTGTAAATAACCTCTTTCAGCTGGTTTATTATGGGCAGCACATTTGCAATTCTCCAGCATGTTAATCAGCCTCATTGGAGGCAGCTGTCTTGCTGACCATTAAGTCAGTGACTTAAAGGGATAGTTCACCCAAAACATTTTGTCATTAATTGCTCACCCTCATGTTGGACCAAACCCATAAGGCCTTTGTTCATCTTCGGAACACAAATTAAGATATTTTTGATGAAATCCGAGAGCTTTCAGACTCTCTATAGAAAGCAACGCAACTGATACGTTCAAGGCCCAGAATGGTAGTAAGGACATCACTAAAATAGTGGTTCAACCATAATGTTATGAAGCTACGAGAATACTTTTTGTGCACAAAGAAAACAAAAATAACTTTATTCAGCAATTTTTTCTCTTCCGTGTCGGTTCATGAGAGTACCACGTTGCATGCATTGATGTCACATGTGCTATTTTAACAATGTCCTTACTACCTTTCTTGGCCTTGAACATGTCAGTTGCATTGCTGTCTATGAAACCTCTCAGTTTTCATCAAAAATATCTTAATATGAGTTCTGAATATAAACAAAGGTCTTGGGTGAGTGAGTAATTAATGACAGAATTTTCATGTTTGGGTGAACTATCCCTTTAAGTAATTTGCTTCGTTTAACCACTCCCTGAGATGCAATTTTGGCTCTTACGTAGGCTATTATTCTAAATATTATGTTTGTAAATATGTTTACTACTCATTGAAATAAATACATTATTATATTATAAGTAGGCATTCATTTGGGAAGAGCTTTCAAACATTAACCACTAAAGTTACATCATAGCACGCATTTTTATGCGTCCACGCTCATAGAAATTGCATTGGCCTGATGAGGTAACAATACTACGCTTCTCGAGCACGCTCTGTTGTGATTATTCGGCGGGACATCGAAAAACATGTTACATTACTTATAATATTTATATCACAAAAATATCTAAATAACTTTTGGGTAATTAACTATCACATTTAAAGTCGTAGTGTAGCCTAATCTTCACGCTGTAGAGAATGTTAAACAAATATTACTTAAATACCTTTACATCTAGAGTCTAGACTACCGCTTCTGAAAGCAAGCTTTAATCAGATTTTGAACACAATCATTTCCACAGTTTTGTTTTTCATTTCATTTATTTGCAGCTATTTACAGCAACAAATATAACATTGCTATAGCAGTGTAGCAACCTCCCTTGCATCTTTCAATGGAAATAAATTACAAGCTTTGACTTTCTTAAATAACATTAAAGTGAACAAACATTGAGCCACATATGAATGTAACCATGACATATAGAAATATACATGCCTCCAGCTCTTTAACATCACATAAGTAAATGATGCATATGAGAGGTGGAGAGAAGGTTTAAAAAAAATGCACATAAATATTTATATGCACGTTGTACTTTTCAACAAAAGTATAATAAATGAATTCTAATACAATGTATTTCAAGCTGATTTAATGCATTTTAGTTGTTCTGGTTTGATACCACATGAAACTACAGGTACCTACATTTGAAAAACATTTTGGTGTACTATAATGAGTGTATCCTTGTAGTCTTAAGAATTGATTGGATTATGAAAAGTGCCTGTTTCATACCACAATGAAGTTTGCAGTGGATTGTGGAGGACTATCAGCTGCCTGAAACACCACGACCACCAACTTTCTGACCTGGACATGAAAGCTGAAGGTCAAACACACCCTCCAGAGAATCTCCAGGGGTAATGTATCTATTTTAGAACCTTTTGTCATTTTTTGCTAATCTATATTAAGTTACAGTAATTTGTAAGATTAAAAAAAAGATGCTTACATTATTTCTTTGGAATAATGTGCACTAATCTTGCACAATAAGACCATAAATGTACTAAGAAGGGTAATTTAGATTTTCTTTTCACTCTTAAAACCAGCACCTAAGAAAGGTTTTTTTTTTTTTTTTTTTTTTTTTTTTTTTTTTTAACTACAGTTATTTTAGTGGAGGATTATTTGCAGCTGATAGTTATGAAGCAAAGGTGTTTTACTGCAAAAAAAAAAAAAAAAAAAAACTGCAAGTCTATTTACAGTGAACAAAAACAATACATTAACATTTACGTCTTGTAAAAACAAGACCTAGCTCTCAGACATTAAATAAAACATTGTAATCAAAGCTCTATTCCAAAACCTTGGAGCTGCCTTCCTGCCTGCATAGGCTTTCTGCTAATTAAAATGGAACCTCATAGGTGACTAATGTAAAATGCTCTACATAGGCAGCATATCCATGTGCCACACAGATAGCATGCCTCATGTGAACAATTGATTCCAATAGCGGTTAAAATTGGAATGTTGTTAGCAAAATGATATTCTATATAGCAAATATTAGGTAAAATAGACAACGTTAAATTGTTTATTATTTTTTATGGTATTGAAATGAATAATATGTGCACTACCATTCAAAAGATTGGGGTTGGATGTTTTAATGTATTTGAAAGAAGTCTCTTGTGTTCAACAATCCTGCATTTATTTTTGTTAAAAAAATATATAAATAAATAAAAAAACAGTAAAAACAATAATTTTGTAAAATATTATTACACTTTTAAATAACCATTTTCTTTTTAATATATTGTAACATGCAATTTATTCCTGATGCAAAGCTGAATTTTCAGCATCATCATTACTCCAATCTTCAGTGTCACATGATCCTTCAGAATTCATCTAATGTTGATTTGATGAATAGGAAACATTTCTTCTTTATTATTATTGTTGTTATTGTTATTATATTTCTTATTGCATGTTGAAAACAGTTAAATAATTTATTTTTGTGAAAATCATGTTACTGTTTTTTTTCAGGATTATTTGATAAATGAAAAAGTTCAAAAGAATAGAATAGAATTATTTGTAACACTATTCACTGTCACTTTTAATTAATTTAATGCATCCTTGCTGAATATAAGTATTAATTTCCTTCAAAAAAATCTTGATAACCCCATACTTTTGAACAGTAGTGTGTGTGTGTGCGTGCGTGCGTGCGTGTGTGTGTAGAGAGAGAGAGAGAGAGAGAGAGAGAGAGAGAGATTCTGTGATGCCCTTTGCTTGTCTACAAGTTTTGGAACACAGCATGAATGTTTATTATTATATTTAATGTTTACTCTGTATGAGTTTCATTGACACCTATACTTACCAACACCATCAAATATCGGTGAAATTCATTCTGGTGATTGGCTTTTCGTGTGACTTTGGGTGGCTAAATATTTTGGCATTTATAGTCTCTGTTCTTTAATTTTACTGTTGCCACAGTCAGACCACAGAACAGGGCTGTAATGCTGCTGTGAATTTATGCAGTTTCAGTTTCCATATAAATATCTTTTCATAACCCCGCCCCAATCTTCCTGTCGCCTCCTCCCACCTCCTCCATGTCGTCCTCAGAGAACGGGCTGTCAGGGTGGTATCTTAACGCAGAGGCGTGGTGCAGAAAGTCTGTGGAATGTGGTACATCAAGGTTGTCGTTTATGAATTTGTGTTGCCCTTCCTCCTCATCTTCCTCATCATCCTCCTCAATGTCGTCCTCTTCCTCGTGCTCCTCCACACTCTGAGCGATGCCCCTTTTACTGTCTCTTCCTGGCCTCTCATTGGTCGATTTGGTTCCCCCGCGTTGACGATTGACCTGGACCTGTGCGGCCTGTTCTTTAGCCTTACGACTGCGTTTCCACTTCATTCTGCGGTTCTGGAACCAGATCTTGACCTGTTTTACATACAGTCCCATAAGTTTAGCAGCAAAATAACCATTTTCTACAACTTTAACCAATAGAGAAGCATACAAAAGACTTTATGGATTCATGGTTTTTAGACACTACGTTGATGCTCATATGGTCATATGTTCATATGTTATTGTATATATATATATATATATATATAATATATATAATGAAATGAAATATATATATATATATATATATATATTATGTTTGAGTGTATAAGTATATAATTTCTGAAGGATCATGTGACTGTGGAGTGTGGTGTTGTTGTGAATTATTTTTTTTTGATCATAATGATGTTTTATTATAAAATATTTTAAAATAGAAAACTTTTATTTATAATTGTAGTAATATTTCACAATACGCCTTTTTATTATTATTATTATTATTATTATTATTATTATTATTATTAATAATACATAAATTCAGCCTTGGTGAGTGTAAGTAACTACTTTTAAAAACACTTAAAAATCATACAAATCCCAAAGCTTTCAACGGTCGCGTATCAAAGTACTATGGTGCTGCCATGTTTTCTTTCTAAGATTTTTTTATAATCTAAAACCTCTGTCTACCATTTGTTCCACTCTCTCATTCTCTCACTTTCATACTCCTTTACCTGTGTCTCAGTCAGCATGAGCGATGTGGCCACTTCGAAGCGTTTGGGTCTGGAAAGGTACTTGTTAAGTTTAAACTGGTTTTCCAGCTCCAGTAGCTGTTGACTGGTGAATGCTGTCCGAGGCCTACGACATTTACCCATCAAACCGGACTGAGGGGCGGCTGTAAGACAAATAGAAAGAATGTGGACATGAATAGATCGTAACATAAATTATGAACAGATTACACACAAAATACCTTTAAATTAAAGTTTCTAATGTGTTGTTTTGATGCTAGAATGATTCTATAATGTGTTTTGAATGATTGTTAGGTAGTTTCCTACTAGTCCAAGTCAAAATAAGCCACACTGAGGTGATATTCTGTTACTCAGAAGCTGCTCGGATCTTTAGGGTTAGGGGTTGGTTCAAGCCTGTGCACTGCTAACAAGTGCAATTACTCTGCTGCAGTTTAACATAACTTTATGCTGATCTAATATAAATGTTAAAAAAGAGCATTAATGTTTAACAGCATTTTTACTTTAAAGCCTGTACTAACATCATTGCTAAGACTGTAAATCTGTTCCAAATTAATAACAGGCCTCTTGTGCCTGTATATAAAAATTAAGCACCAGCCAAAAGGGATGCAAGCAAGGTACGGTAATCCACGTCTAGATTATTTTTATGAGATTTTTGTCTCTTTTATATAATGTCAAGGACTTGTAGGGTCAGACACACACACACACACAAAAGAAAGCCCGGAATTTGCTGCTATCATTTACCATAATAGCTTTACTGCAGCTTATTGTTAAGAGGAAGCAGGGCTGGGCGGCCATAAAACGCAAGAGCAAGCCATTAACTTAATGAAAATTCAATGAACGCTTTTGGGATTTTATTGATGAACTACAGTATGTTTAAGGTGTTTGTTTATAGTTTCTCTCTCACACAAAGACAATTTCCATCCAGCTGACATTTATGGCTTTATAAAGAAACCAAAAATAAAATTATATTATTACAGTTTGGTGTAAATCCTGGTAACACAATGTGGACCATTGTTCAGTTAGAGTGTCAGAATGACTTTATTGTTGAGTTGTTGTTTCTTTAACTATCCAAGGATAATATAATCTTTCAATCATGTCCATGAAGAGTGCAATGTCTGGTAAAATATATTGGCTATTTGTTTGTTCACAACATGTTGTTTTTGATTTCAGTTTTTTAAAAATATGTTTCCCTATATTTTGGTTATTAGCTATTTTTAAATACAAATAAATTTAGAAATACCTAATATATAGTCATAATTTCCTGATACTGTCTTATCATTGTAATTCAGCAAACTAATTTCACCACATATGTGACCACCATGATTTCAGTTTAATAATCCATCGAACAGGAGTTATAAACATTATAATTGCTTAGTGACAAATTAACTCCAGGTCTTCCAAGAGTCACAGGTGTGTAAGCACATCTCTCTCTCTCTGTTTGCTTTTCCTCACCTTTGATTATGTTGAAAAGGATTTCATGAGCTTTTACAATATTTGCTTTCAAACTGACAATGGCGGTAATGCAACAAAATTTGGTCTATGACAGTAATGATGCTATGATGATGGAGGTGTACAAATAATAAGGGAGACCTTATTCTGTTTTTCTTCTGTTTATATCAGAGGCTTTTGTCGTTTTTAATTATATAAAAACTGTAATTTGCTCACATGAATTGGGAATTTCAAAACTGGAATAAAGCATAATTTCTTTTGAAAAAAGTTAGAACAATTTTTAAGTGAACTTTAATAACTTTGAAATAATGTTATTATAATATATCATTCTTTACATATAATTCAGTGATATTTAAACAGGTAAATATTGATATATATTTTAAATTCTATATTTAAAATATAGGTTTGTCCATATGTAAATGTACATCATCTTTTTGAACAGATTATTGTTGAATTATTAATGAAAGGTTAAAAAGTGTCAACCAAATTCCATGAACAAAACATTATTCAATCATATATATATTATATATATATATATATATATATATATATATATATATATATATATATATATATATATATATATATATATAATGCTGAACAGAATTTTAATTTATGCATTCAAAATAAAACATTAATTATTCTTATGCACTGTAAAAAGATGTTTTAAAAGTTGTTGTTTTTTTTTATTATTATTATTATTATTGCTTTTTTTTTTTTATTATTATTATTGTTGTTGGTTTGATATATCTTTGGTCTTTCACAATTTTCTATGAATTGTGAAATATACTAGCGTTTCTGAGTGAAAATTGCTACATACACCTTTTTAGTGCGTATTCGATTTTCTATGGACAGGAACTTTTGATGTTGCAAGGAATATGTAATGTTTATAAGTGACTTAACAAATTGTTACCCACTCATCTGAATGCTACCCCACTCACAGGTGTATTCGGGCAGTCGTGGTACCATGATGCTAGCTCGTATCCAGTGCTCCAGCGGTAAAGATCCGGCCATCGCCGCCACCTTCAGCTGCTCATGGTACGGCTGTGTCAGCTGCGTAAAACCCGAGTACGCCAGGGCAGGGTGCTGACCTCCCAAAGCTGAAATGGGGTACATGGGCGTCGTGTACATGCCTGGAAGCGAAGTGAGTCCTGGGTGTGGGAGATTGAGCAGCCCTGGTTTAGGTATGATTCCGGTTTGGAGGTGTATGGCACCGGGGGTCCCGCGCGGGGATGGAGTGTCGGCGCGCCTGCAGGACACCGGGCTGCCCGTCGGGCTGTCGCTGCTCAGTCCGGGTGATACTTCTTGGGTCCCTCGACGTGGTTCTTCAGCCAGAAGTGCGTCGATCCTGAAGTTCTTTGATTTTTCCATTGCAACGCTTTTATGGTGTTTGGAGTTGCAGGAAGACACTTGGATAGCTGCGTTTTACGCGCAGATACATGCGTTTTAACCGATTTTTGTTTTTTTTTGTTTTATTTTGAGTTTTGTATTTTTTGTTTTTTGTATATGTTATTTTTACATTTTTGGAAATGTGAGGCGCAGATTTTTTAAAGCAGCCTATCTCTAAAACTTTACACACAGAAAAAGAAAACTCTCCCAGAAAGGATATGATTCGCTTAATCCTACTATATATATCGGCGCTCTCTCTTGTTTAGAACTGTATCTTCGTCATATGCTCTGCTCTCTGAACCTCCCCGCGCGTTAACAGCTCACTCATAACGCCTATGTGAGCGCTGATTGGCTGCAGAGGATGTCCTGCGGGAGTCTATCACTTGACATTTTTCTAATTAACTAATCATGCTGTAGTATAGACACTTCGAGCACGTCCTTGGACTGAGATGTGGTCCTCAACCAACATCAGAACGGTGCCATATGCGAAGGGTTCTCATCCTCTCTGTGCCTCACCAGTGACTCAATTAATTGCACTTATTGCAAGTTTAAAGGTATCTCTAAATCATCAAAAATCGTTCAAATAAACAAATTATAATTTCTTTTCGCTATTACTAATTGTTTATGACGACGATGCTGGTACTGTTTCTGAGACCTGAAACATGTAAATCACAATTATAAAGTAAATGAATAGGCCTAATATTAAATATAATGTATTCTTCTTCTTCTTCTTTTTCTTCTTCTTCTTATTATTATTCAATATCTGATAAAACAGTATAATCTCAATGAGCAGTTGTCCAAGATTTATCCTACATATTAAAACTAATATGTGATGTATTTTTACGACTTATTTAAATAATCTCGGCTATAATATCAAGATAATTGTATTTTACGACTTCACATTACATGTAGTCCATAAAATTGTACATTAGCCTATATATTTATGATTTACTCTTATCTGTGCGCCAAATATTTGCAGCATTAAAGGGTTTGATAAAAGTGTCCGATTTTAGGCTGTCCTATAACCTAAAAACGTCCTGGAAACATCTGTATCTAAAGTAATTGATTTCATTAAACCATTTAATAATTTAGAATAACTAAATTTTGCAGACTGTTTTGATTTAGACAAATTAAAAAAAAAATACAATTAAAAGACAGGTAGAAATAGCTTTAACTGCATGCATCCAATATACAATTTACAATAGCCAGCATTAATAATAATAATATAGCATTTATTTATCTTTTAAGATCTCATTGCTTCGTAAATGCAATTTGCTGGTAATTTTCATGGACTTGAGCATTTATAATATTATACTATATATGAGGGGTCTTAAGTTGCCTTTTAATAAATTTAAGACAGAACAGTCGGTTATACGAAAACGCAAACAAGAATAATCTCCGACCGCATAAACATCGTGAAATAAATAATCATCGTTTTAGAGTAAAAATGAAACAATATAGACAAGGCTGCAACGCCTGCAATCTTCTGTATCCAAGTACAAACACTCCGTATGCATTAGGCTATATGGGGGAAAATACATATAATAAAAAGACTTGTAGATCTATATAAATGAAATAAATTAAACACAGACAATCCATTCAAAACCTTCATTTCATCTATGTACAGCTTGTCGTAAACACGCAATATATCGAGACGAAATAGAAATTCGCAATTGTTATTTTAAATATTGCCTACACTGAACGGCAGTGGACGGTGGATTAATAACATGGAAAACAGTCTCTGCCATGGGGACATGAGGCAGAAACTGATATTTTCGCCTTGACCTGAGAAGATTGGAGCGGCCCGCCCCTCTATCCCGCAAATGCGGTCCTGATGCAGGCTGCGTCTCCAAACCTAGTGTGTTCCCTAACTAGACAGCAGATAATTACTGACAGAAACACACAGTATACGTTGGTCATCTCTTTGATATTTCACATTATATGGTTTATATTGTACATTTCATACGACAACAAAATACACAAATAAGGTTTAAATGAGCCTTTTTTTTTTTTTTACAAAATTGAAATGTATTTTTATTTAATAAATTTATTTAAAATAATAATAATAATGATAAAATAAAATGCTGTGCAGATAGGCAGCTCACTAGGTTTGAGACAAATCCAGAGCTAATTTGTTCAAGAAAAATCAAGTGCTCTCCTCCCCTCGGTCGTTGCGCTGCTTTTATGATTTAAAAGTAATTTAAACAGGCCGGCCCCTGGTAAATCCGTCATTGGCACCCCGTGACAGAGGTGCGCAAATTAAATTGAATCAATGCAAGCGGTGGCACGTTCTCTCTTCAGCAGCTCAGGTCTGTCGCATGCTTGCCAGTTTCAGTGCAATGACAGTCAATGCTAAAACAAGACGGCTGAAAAAAAGAAGAATAAAATGTATCTTTTTTTTTTTTTTTTTTTGGTTCACATTTTTAATTTCAATGTTTAAATTTAAAACTGATTTACAGTATTTTACAGAGGTAAATAGGTGAATTTTACTGTAGGCTACTTTATGGTGTTCTTTCTAAACATTATGTCCAAATGGCCTTGTTGTTTAATAGGTGAATTAATCGACATCTACCTTTTATGTTTTAGAAGCAAGTTTGTCTCAGATGCTTAAGTTCCTTAATTGCTGATGTACAGTATAGAGCTTTAAAATGAATGTAGCCCAATAAATATAGTCCAAATTTTAGTTTTAGTTTTTTATTAATATTCCATTTTATTTTCAAACTGACTACAGATGGGATGTTTGAGCACATTTTTGAGATTATAGAAAGCTATTTATTTCAAGTTTTTTTCAGACCAATGCTTATTTGAATGTTAATGTAAACATGCATGGACACAGGGCCTTAAAGGAATAGTTCACCTAATTTTTTTTTAAAAAAGGCTTAAAATGTGAAGTTGTAGAAATAAATCTTCATCTGAACAGATTTTTTTTTTTTATTTATTCATTTTTAAATTTAGCATTGTGTCACTTGTTCACCAATGGATACTCTGCAGTGAATGGGTGCCGTCAGAATGAAAGGCTAAAAACATCACAATAAACCACAAGTAATCCAACTCCAGTCCATCAGTTAACATCTCGTAAAGCAAAAAGCTGCGTGTTTATAAGGAACAAATCCATCTTTAGGCCGTTTTACTTTTTAAGAGGACTATTTTAGAAGGAAGCGAAAGTTAGAAACTTCTTAATGATTTACATCTACATCTTTAATGGCCTGAGGGTGAGTAAATTTACAGCAAATTTACACAAACTTATAACAGTTTGTCAAGTCTCGATATGCCCTTCAAAGTCAAAGTTTATCATTTAATTTTAGGCCTGTAAACGTTAGTGCCTGTCGCGTTTACAGAACATTAAAGGCCTTATCACCGATTACAGGCATATTTTGCGGTCATTATCGCAGCTCAGCAAAGATCACACAGCCGTGACCGGCGGAAGTCGTAGTATCTTATGACCTCTCTTTGATCCTCTGTCTGAGTCAGTGGTTTCTTTCATTTCAGTGGAAACTAAACAGACGTCTGATTAGCATGACCCAAATTCCAATCCGTTACAAACCTGTTGGTTATTTTTATTTTGAACATATGCATATAAAACACATTACACTGCAAAAATGTTTTGTCGAGTTTGTTTAGAGCAATAATAATATCCTGGAATAGTAATATTTGCTTGGACAAGCACAACCTTATATCATAAAAAGTCAAATCTAGTTTATTATTAGATGTTTTATTAAACGTGTGCCATTCACAAACCCTTTTAGTGTAGCAACTTTTGAAAAATTAGCATGAGGTTTCATCTAATGCATTATATTAATTATTCCTGCTCTGAACACATCTCTGAGGACAGGTCCTTTCCTGGCATTGCTTCTGAACGCTGATAAATGTCCAGCTTTTACCCAAATGCCAGAAAGCAACTTAAAATCATTATTTATCAATGTTTTTGTCCTCGATTTGTACCTTCAGTGTAATTTGTGCAGCTAAACTTAATATGCTTTTATCTGTTGTGGCTTGTCGAGACTCATAAATTCATCTAGGCTGGGATTAAATGATGTGGCTTTATTATGTTGATCAGTTTTTCCATGGCTACGATGACTCTGTGATGGCTCAGGAAGTAGTCATTCGTTCAGATAACATGACTTCAAAGATAATCATCACACCTCCTGTGCTCTCCGTCTGAAAACATGGTCATTTTTACAGGTTATTTTTACACGGTAACTTTTTTAAACATGGTAATTTCTGCAGTATATCATACAGAATATGTATTGACTGAATATTTATTAACATTAATTATTGTTTAATTACACATTAATTACTTAATGTTTAATATTAACAATATTTTTTTTTAAGAATGAAAATTGTATTGTTGACATTGCTTTTATTGCAATACCACTTTTAAATTAACATTTTAAATCATTTAACTCTTGGTTTGAGTGGATGACTGCAGGTGCAGCACTAACATCTGACATGACAAACTGGCAATATTACAAAATATTCTGAGGTTTTTTCTTTTTTTCTTCTTCCTTGATTAAATATTTTGCTCTAAACATGTTTTTTTTTTTTTTTTTTTTTTTTTAAACTTCCTTAAGTTAAAACAGACAAGCATATTCTGTATTTTAAAAGTTCAAACGGTTCTGCAGATCAGGAATGAGCCACCTGTTTGTCTTTTCCACGCAGGTAACAGACACACCCTGTGCTTCCAGAGAAGGTGTGAGGTTTATGGCGGTTTAATGGGCCGCCTTTAACAACCAGGTTTTTTATGGCCCCACACAAGGGCCTCATTGTGTGCTTGTAGATAAACAACCCATATTGTACCAATCACACACAAGAAGACATAATTACTTTCACTCTGATATGCCTGCTATCTCAACGCACCATTATCTCTTTCCTTAAGAGAGAAGACTGAGGGCTTTGAAGTTTCCTTTCTCCCAGTGTATCCTGCTGTCCATTTCCCGCTCTCACTAATCTTTCATTATCTCTCTGCCTAGGCACTTACCTACAGCATATGTGCTAATTGATGTTGATTTTGTGATGGATTACAATAAATCGCCTTTGAAGCTGGGCGGCAAAGTGACATATAAAGTCAATGAGGAAGTTAAAGTCATTAGCACACAGTAAGTGTGGCCTTTATTGGCTAATTTGTCTGAGAATGGCAACCTTTGGTTAGATGGAGTCGGAACACTTTCAACTTATTACAGGGAAGTAATCGAGACCTTTGTCTTATAATGTCAAATGTTAGTTCAAGGCAGTTATGAGAGTAATTTAAAAAAAAATGAACCTGCGCTGTAGCACAGATTCACTGACAACTGTTGCCTTCGGTTAGCTTGCATTATAAATGACTTTAATGCAAAATATTAAAAGCATTACATTTAAATTGATTATTGAATTCAGTGGATAACCTGATAATCTCTTCATAATCGCTGAATGATGTGGCCTTTGGTCTTTTGATTCCAAGTCATCATGATACTTAATCAGTGTCATGCTTGGTTATATCATCCAAATTTTTTGTGTACTTCTAAGTGGTGTTTAACCATAAATAATCAACCATTAACCATAAATAATAAAATGCATAATAATTTGGTGCGTAGTTGGTCCCACCATTTGTGAATAATGCATGAATAATAAATACACACAACACAATAACAGTTATTTTAGCATGATTTCTAAACTATTATAGTTTTTATTGATATTTTGAATTAGATTTTTTTATGTATATTTCAGTTTTCACTTTAATTTTATTTTAAGTTTTAGATATTTTATGCCCGTTTGTAAATTGTATGTTTTCTATATTTCTAAGTAAACTTTACTCTTTTTATAAAAAAGTTATTTTAGTTATCTTTATAAACTGTTATAGTATTAAAACATTTTGTATTAGCTTTTATCTTTAAAATATCAATTTTCATTGTTTAACATTTTTATTATTAACGTGGATTTGTCAGTTGTTATGTCATTTCAGCTTAAATTTATTTATATTTAGTCTTAGTTTTAGTAATTTTCATATTTAAAAATTTCACTGATAAAATGGTGTAGAAACAATTTTCACTTCGAAATTGCAAATAATAACAAAGAAATGGCAAATAACACCTTGAATTAAATGTGAAATTTTCAATTAGAAAATACTGAAATAGTATTTTCCTGTAAAACATACTCCCATAACCTTTATTTACAATTTAAATAATAATATATTTTTCAGTTAGTTGCCAAAACAACTTTTATAATTTTCATGCAACTTTAAGTTTGTAATCTCATATTCATATTGTGTTTTATTACAGCTTTGTTTCAATTTCCAAAATGGTTTTTAATAGTTTTAGTTAGCCATTTTCTTCAGAGGATATATTTCATACTTTTCATATATTTTAATTCTTTATCATAAGCAGGACATTCCAGATACTAACCAATAAGTTGATTTTTGTTTCACTGTATTAGTTTAATCCTAGACCCAATGGATTTTCTGAGTATTTTGACTGAATAATGCAGCTCAAGTCATTCTCAGAGAAGGGTGAGAAACACTGAACACTTAGACATTGACCTCTCTTTGCCTCCCTAGTCTGAAAGCTTTATCTCCGCATCCTACGAGAGGACAGCCCTCAGAGAACAATGCACCACCAGCCCTCTCTATTCTTCCATTGTCTCACTCACACGTTCCCTCTAATGACCTGCGAGAATTGAAGACTTCCCAGACAACAATTGTGACAGCTCACACAGCGCCTAAATGGCTTGATTAATGATATAGACATGTTATGTTAAAATGTGAGTGTGTGTGGGCAGCAGATGTTGACACCATCTATTAACCACTTCAATTTGTCCTTGGTAAAAATTTGCATGGTTATGCACAAACAGGACATCTATTTAACCATATACAGAACAGTGGACGTCAGACTGTCTGATTATGATAAAGAGTGAAAGAACCATCTGTTGGACCCAAATGGACATGGGCATGTGTTGAGTTGAAGTATTTGTGAAGAAAATGTATTTTAAAAAGAAACATACAAGATCACAGTTGGTTGTATCAGTGATTTTTGTCAAGGTTCAGTAAAAGTTTGAATTCTCAAGTTTTAACTACGCAACATAGGCTTTTTGAAAAAGTACCTTTTACTCCTTTTTACACAAGTTATGATCACATGGGGCAGATTATTAATTAATGAAGACTTTTGCGCGGTTCCTTGCACAATATGACCTCAAAACACTTTTATTGTAGTGCATGACTAATAAATTAATGACATTTTGACATTGGCAGCATATAATCAGCTCCATATGGCTATTCTGATATAGTAAACTTGCTTGGTAGCTTGCCTGGTACAACCCTGCACTTGTTAAAATGGCATGGCTGCTTCAGCAAATGTGTTTTTATCTCACGTTTGCTTTTGTTAACACTATTGGTTAGAATTAGTTTAGTTAAATTAACTTCAAACGCAATAGATCATTAACCTTTTAGTGCCACTCGCTGAACATTTCATTTCTGAACTGCCACGTTAACGTCATAATAAAAGTTTACTACCTGCAGATTTAACTTTGAAAGTGATGCGAAAGCAGCATAATATCATTTAGCAGATTTTTATTTTATTTTATTATTATTATTATTATTTTTTGTTTATGCAAAAATAGAAATTCTGTTTGCCCAAAAATGAACATCATGAATTTACCCACATTTCAAAGCTGTGTGATTTTCCTTCTTCTGTGGAACTAAAAAGAAAATATTTTAAAATACATTGGGTCCAAACAATTTCTCCATTGACTTTTATTGTAATAAAATGAATAAAAAAGAAAAGAAAATGTGTACACTCTTAAAAATAAATGTTCTTTATTGGCATCTTTGGTGCCATGATGACCCTCTAACATATGGAACCTTTCTATTGCACTGAAGGTTATTTAGCGGAAAAAGGTTCCTTAGCATATTAAAATGTTCTTTACACCAAGAAAAAAATGGTTCAAGAACTGTTTAGGTTCTTTGAGGAACCAAAAATGGTTCTTCTATGGCACATGAAATACTTCAAATATGGACTATAACTATTTGGTTAATTTTTACTTTAATCTTATCTGGATCTTGTCATACATAAATATGGACTTATAAGAGGGACATTAATTCTTTCAGTGCTATGAAAATCTGATTTACAATGTCTGGGTAGAAGTCTGTCGGAGTAGCTTTATGCCCGAATTATTGACCTGATAGATCGAGGTTATAGAGTTAAGTAGTCTAACAGTTTTGCCAATAGCAACCCTGTTGAAATTGCAACATGTGCCAGTTTTGCACTTCACTGCTGACTGTTGAGCTTTGACGACTATAGGACTGCAAAATGAAAAAATCAATTACTCAGTCAAGCTGACAAATTTTATTCAATTCCTCATAAATTGTCTGGACAACAAATGGCTTTTTGGTGGCAGTATTTCGATTGATTGTCTGTGTCACCTTAGCTGTGATCAAATGGAGTCCAACATCTCACTCGAGCTCTTATTGGATGACATTCATCAACAGTTGCTAGGTAAAGGCCACAGCGTTGGTGAGTGGCTGCATTAAAATATAAGAGTATGGAAAGCAATGAAGCTAATATTGACTTCTGCCTGGATCATATCATTTATGAGCACATGTTGCCACAGTTCACTACTGTATGCTAGTAGCAAGACGGCTGTTCTTTTTTGCTTTTTGATTAATCACTGTTACCTATACAAAATATTTGTAAACTTCCTGAGTCATGCATTCATAATTTTGTGTGACTTTCTACTGGGTGTATTTTTAAATATATATATATTTTTTTACTACTATTTTATTACTGATGTAACAGATACAGAATGTAGTCACATTATTTGATAGATATGAAAGATGTGTAATGCAACAAAGTTAAACTATAAAATATAATACTTTAATTTAACTGAAAACAATACCATGTTTACAGGAAATCAGCTAATTTTATGCTATCATTCACCACTGTTTTAATTTTACACTTATATAAAATCCATTTAGATTATACTGAAATGAAAATATCCTTCTTGCTTCATTTATTTATTTATTTCTCTGCATTTTCTATTTGAACTTTTAGATTGAACATTTTTTACTTTAAAATAATAGGCATCGTATTTAATTATAACTAATATATAACATCCTTGTAATTATAAAATCATTGAGTTTTTTTAAGTTAATGAATTTAAGTAACTCATTAAGTTTACACGTTGCAAAAATAAATAAATAAAGTCCTGACAAAATCAATTAAATTAATTTATGGAAATACAAAAATTTAAACAAATAGATAAGATCTAAATTTCAATATGTTTGGCTTTGTTCAACTGTTAATTTAATTTAAATTTTAAAAAAAGTAAATAAATATTTCTTTAATAAATTACAGGATGTTTTCTCTCACAATGACCCATGAACTAGTTTGATGTCCTTTCCAAATCCTTGGATATCTCCTGGAAACTCTACTGAAGATGAAGGTAGTCAGCGATGTCATTGATAGATGCGGTTGGGGATATAATACTCAGTTCATTTCATCAGTAGGGTTAATTAACTGGCGCTCCATTGGACTTGAGGTTAATCTGTGTGCCGATCTGACACATTGCCGTTCATCACTCTCATCACTGCATCCCCCTCTCCTCCTCTCTCGCACACTCTTCCAGAGGAAGACGGGTCAATTAGTTCACGTCTTTTTGCACAGATGGCCAGTGGCCCTGGTGCCGGCAGCTAATTGACTGAAATGAGCAGCCACGCCCACTTATTATACACATTCAACATGTTTAATCAAGGCATTGCACACTGCCAAGGATTACTCTTTGCACACTTATATAAATGAAGGGAAAATTAGTTTTAAATGCTTCCCAAATGCCATAGAATACCGTTTTTACTTGTTGATTTAACATGAAATCTAACATCAGTCTTAAGGTTGTGAGAATTTACTTACATATTTATTTGTTTATTTAATTTGTAATAATCCCTGAAAATGTGTCTTCTCAGGTTTGAGAACGAAGTAACCTTGTTTATTGAGTTTGACATGAATGATATATATTTGATATATAATGGTATACTTTAAATCTAGCAGCTTGCTGATGAAAGGTGTGCTATTACTTTTCTAAGCAATTTTACTTAGGGTTATTGATGATATGAAATTGGTTAATCTGCATTATTTGTTGAGATGATAAGATAACATTGCCTACTTTCCTTACTTTAAATAATTTGTAAATGAATGACCATTTTTGAAGGCTCACTCTTAAAGCCAACTGTTCATTTCATTACTAACTAAATCAGCTTTTGAACAAATCCATTGAATGAATAAAAAAGATTCAGTGATCCATAAAGACTGTCACTTGTTCAGTTTCTGAATTATTGACAGTTTTTGAATGAATCATATGAATGAATGATTCAATTACTCACTCAAAAAGACTACTAATACTACTTTTACTATTTCTGCCATATGACGATATGGTGGTAAAATATGAAGAGTAATATTCTAGTACATAGTTGCAAATTCAGCAGGTCGCTTATTTCCTTTCTGAATTCATTTTTGAACAAATCAGTTGAATGAATGAGCAAACAAAGATGTCACATGATGCCACTTACTGGTATATCAATGTAACCTACAGAACGAGTCGCTGAAAACCTTCCAGCACCAATACAATGGTACCAATGAATGGTATAACAGAAAATTACTCTGTTTTACCCATACACTCCCTGCATTAATAAACAAACACTTAACATAGAAACATAAATGACATGGAAATTTCTGTAATGCTTAATATATCTCACCAGACAGGCAAAATACTCTTGTGCAAACCTTCAAGGAGATGAATGTATGTGCATATATGTGCATGTATATGTGTGAACCTGTGTATTTGTGTGTCTTGAAAGATTACACCCCTCATTTATCAGAGCACTTCAGCTTGTGGCAGAAGGTTGTAATCCAGAGTGAAACCATCCACTTGGTATAATTACAGCCATTAAAGGTGTTCCCATCCTGAGTTCCATCACCTCGTTCAACATTTCCCCTCATTGCTGTATGTTCTTCTAAAAATCGGTATACCAAAACTGACAATAAAGGTTGTTCAAGCAATCGTAACAGTAATGTTTGCATGTCCAAATAGCAAATTGGATTTTCTGAATTATTACATATCACAGCAATCAAACAATTGCATGAAAGGCATCATTCATACAGTGATTTATAAACTTGATATAGCTGTAAAGAGGTGAAAAATAACATTAAACACTCTCTTATAGGTTCATTTTGACCATTAATATCTATATCAACTAATATCACTCGTCAACCGTTCTTTGTGTCAACATTCCAGCAAGGTGTTTAATGCAAATGGTTACCGCTTTCTCACTGTAATCATGATAAGTGATACTAAAATGCAACTGGATGAATGTGTGTGTTTGTGTATGCAATGAGATGAGAGGATGAACAGCGTCCGGGGACAGATAACAGCGTGTCACTCCATCTTTGCATTTGTCTCCTCACACTCCATCAATATGAAGCGGCTGTCAGCTGCCTATTTCAGGAAAATTAAACAGGCTTACGGTAAAGATGCTCTGTGAGGGAGGGGTGTGCATGAATTTATGGGTGTGTGTTTTTATAACCTCTGCTTAACACAAATGCAAAAGTGCTACACGTACCTAAAAATACTTTTAAGTGTTTGACAGTTTGTGCAATTGAGCATATGGAAGACCAAGGCTAGTTGTCACACTTTTACTGCAGTGAAAAAGAACCTTTTTGTCAATGTATTTTAATTTTTGGTACAGAAAACAAAACGATACAGTCCACTGAACACACACTGATAGTAAATCAATAAATGAAATACTGAATGTTACATTTAAAATATAAGTAATTATATAATATATAATATTATATATAATAATAAATTGTACCTTTATTAAAAACAGTACAGCCTAAATTGAAATAGAAAAAAAAAAAATTTAGTATTATTTAAAAAAATTATTATTAAATTTATTAAATTATCATTTGTTGTGGTCAATGTTTTTGAAAATTATATTATTATTATATTATTATTATTATATACTATTTGTAAATTAAATATTCTTAAAGTTAAAATACACAATTGTATTGTTCAATGTTATTTAGTATCCTTGAGATACTTTTGAATTAGTTTTTTTATATTAAAGTTTTAGTAATTTTGATACACGTTAATGTAATTTTATTTATTTATTTAATATTCTAAATATACTGAAAAACAGTCCTTCCCTGTGTGACTACTAGCCCCAGAATCCTCTATTTAAATGCATTTGTGTCCATTGTAATATTGCATGTTTGCAAGACATTACAATACAAAGAAATAGATGCACACACACACACACACGCTTTTCTCGCATAAGATTGATTGCCTGCAAAGCAGTCTCCTGCAGATGGCATCTCTCCTTTTGACATGATAATGGCTCTAAATTGATGAAGACACCTCACTCATTCTCTACCAGCTCACTGACAGGCCTTACCCAAACACTTCAACCTGCGGCAACTACCCATCAATCACCCGCAGCCCCTCCCACCTTATGTCCACGCGCTTGTCCATTTTAATCAGCTAATTCTCTCCTTCACGTCACCCCGTTCACCGATACAACACTGTGTTTTGCCCATCTTCCCTCACACTTAATCTGCTTTAATGAAGTCCTGATCTGCCAATTAGGTACAATCACAGCAGAACAGAAGATAAATGATCACACTGATCAAGCTGGTGAAAACAACAACAACAACAACAAAAAACCTTAAAGGTTTTCAGATACGGTAAGCAAGGACAGTTCAAGGACAAGGTTGCAAGATTTGTACTGTAGGAGGTGAGTTTAATATCAATGAATCAATGAATCTCGTAATGAAATGTTGGAAACCAATTGAGTGTGACATTTGATACAAACCTTAACCCTAAGTGTTAAATTGTGTCCTGCACCCTTATGCTACAGACATTAAACAATATATAAAATTGTGCAGTTTGTTGAGAAGAAACTTATCATTTTCATCTGCTCTCTCCAGTGAAAAATCCATCTCATTTGAATCAGAAGAGAAATATGCAAAGATCAAGCACTGTTTACCAGCAAATTAGTTGGTGGAATTTGATGTGAGAGGCCTACAGAAGATGGACTTTTTCACTGGAGTAAGTGTTATTATGCATTATATAATAACACTTACTCCAGCTTTTGCACACAGCTTTTCACTTCACAAGATGTTTATTGACGGACTGGAGTGGTGTGAATTACGTGTGGATTACTTTTGTGGTGTTTTTATCAGCTGTTTGGACTCTCATTCTGACGGCACCCATTCATTGCAGAGCATCCGTTGGTGAGCAAGTGATGCTACATTTCTCCAAATCCAATGAAGAAAAAAACTCTTCATTTTTTGGGAGAACAATTATTTTAAATAGCATGCAACTTTAAATAATATCATGTTAACCTCCTCAAATTATCTTATTATTTGCAACAATGTTAGCATAAACAATTAAGAATATTTTACCATTATGTTGCATATGTAAGTGGGTTTCAAAACATATGTTGTTTTCCCTGGTCTAGGCCACTTTCTCGCCTACCTCAGCATTTTGCGCTCCTCGACTAAAGAGAGTTGTGATGCATTTAAGAGCATCAATAACATCCAACCTGTGCTGACCCTGAGGCAAATAAAAAGTTATTGATTCCCCCAACCTCATGGCACCCTTAGCAAAAGAGACTTTTTGTTGCCCCTGAAGAAACACTTTCATCTAATCACTGGCAAAATCTAACGAGGTGTACTGTGGAAGGCTAAATAAATAAAAAAAATAATGCCTCTGGAGATACAGTAGAGTGCACACCTTGGGAGATGAAATTAGCCTGAAGCTGTTGCAAATCAATGAAATCGATGCAATCAACTTAACTGACATAGGTGGCGCAAATCGTCCAGTTGGGGTTCACTCACTCGCAATTCTGCCTTAATTGCCCTCCAGGGCCAAGTTTGCGCATGCCATTTGTTCACTTTAATTAAATTACAAAGACAGGTTTCCAAAAGTCGTAAGTGCGCTTGGATTGGCACAAACCCAGTAATTAAAACGACACCCTTTTTGATTACTGGAATGTGCCCTAATGAACTCATTATGTATTTTAACCCAAACACACCAATTACTAAGCTGGCAGAAGACATGCGGCTTACTGTAAAAACTCAAGGTTTTTGCAGAAGCAAATAATTTAAGTGCTCCTGACGAGTGTGTTTTTGATTTTATTTTCCACCCTGAAAATGAAGTGATACTTGGAGATGTGGTCTAGTTGTTTGCACACATGCTGTGGTGCTTGTGTGGCCAACTTGAGTTTGAATCTGGGCCAGTGTTATTTTTGTATCACTATGATGCAAACATTTTGGAATTTATCTTTCCCATTTTAATTTTCATTTTAGGTGACGTTTTATTTATTTTGCTGTTTTTTGTTGTTTTTTTTTTTTTTTTTTTTTTTTTTAATGATGTTTTTTTTTTTTTTTTTTTTTTGTTGTTTTTAGTTATTTTAGTTTATAAATAAAAAATGTTTTTTTTGATTGATTTTATTTCATTAAGTATTTGTTTTTATGTAATGAAAATGTCATATTATTGTTTTAGCTTTAGTAATCTATAATAACCGTGGATTTGACCGGTAAAAAAATGTTTTTACTACATATATATATATATATATATAGTGTCATAGTATTACTCATGTTCCTGCTCAATCTGGATTTGATTTCAACTACAATACTTATAAAACCAGTCTATATAAAATAGGCTATTAAGGAGCAGAGTATTGAAGAGAAAACACTTCACTGGATTGAAATAAATGATCAGTATATTTTGTATTATTATTTGAATATAGAATTTATAAATTAGCCACCAATTCAGCGAAATGTAAAGTAGTGAATTGCCATGAGATTAGTCTGAGATTAGATTAGATTAGTCTGCCCTGAATACTTAAAACACTGTTTTTTATGACATGCATAGGGTTCAACCAGATATGATAAATAATAATAATAATTATAATAACAATAAACATAGTTTAGTTGTTTGCCTTTAAAGTTTGCATCATCTACATTATTATCCTGCCATAAAAAAATTATTCTCAGGATGTAAAAAGCCTATATGTAAAGTAACCTATAAGTGTTATCCAAACAAATCATAAATTCTTTGACTTTCACTCCTCACTTAAAAAAAAAAAAACAAAACAAAAAAAAAAAACAAAAAACACATTTTATTGACTTGTTTGAAATTTTATTGAAATTTTTTTTAATATTATATATCTAAATGTTATATAGTACTTTACACTTAAACTATTCTTTTATTAAGTTACTGCATTGTTACATTTTAGGTGAGGCTAAAATGTTCAAATAGCTTTTGTCTTAATTAGAAACATTTATTATTATTATTATTATTATTATTATTATTATTATTATTATTATTATTATTATTATTTATCATTTCAAATTTTATTTAGTGAAATGTTTTTTGTTGTTGATGTTGTTGTTTTTATTTTTATTTTTATTTTTTTTTACAAATGTGCTTGTGATATCTTAATATAAAAGGCTTTTTTACATTTTGTTAACAGATACTTTGCATTCAGACAATTGGTGCCATTAAAAGCTAACTACTATAAAAGAGCTTGATGCTCTGAGATTTTCAGCTCCATTTATTGAGATAAGCATCATGTCAATCTCTCTGAACTGCTCATGCTCTACTCTGGATCAAAAGAGGACATTGAGGACAAAACAAGGAGCCTGAATGCTTACGAATGATGTGACGTGTTGTACGAACGCAAGGTGTGCGCGAGGCGCCATCTATTGGTGTGTTCAGTTAAATGTCAATGTCAATTAATAAAACTGAATAAAACCTACTTGAATAAAACACTTCCTTGTGTTACGGTAAGTTGGGAGTGTCTTTGATGTAAAAACTACATTTCCCGTCATGCATCCACGCGGGTAAAACTACTGCCTCCACGTGTTTTCACTAACATCGCGCGGTGCACGAGACGCTACAGCACAGATCTCAGATTTACTCAGTTTTACCTGCAGCATGGCATCCGAAATAGGTAATCTTGTGTTTTGTTTTACCTTCTGCACGTTGTTGGCTGCAAACCAAACACTTTGTGTTGTGTTTGTTTTGTTGGGAGCTGTGTCGCAGTGTCTTTAGCTGTCGCATAACTTACTTTACTTACATTAAAATGAAACTTCATAGACAATTTCAGATTTAGAAAAGTTTGTAACGTTATTTGGTTCTCATCTAGAAACAATAACAAAAAAAAAAAACATTGGTAATCCTATGCTTTTTGACACTACCGTGATGGTGCTATATGCTAATGTATTTGAACTGGTATGGCTCCAGGAACACCATAGTATCTAAGTATTGCTGTTTTCTAAACCCTGGTATCACTTACCATATGTAAAGTTACCATGTTTTTTGGGACAAGGTATAAAGGTAATACCATGGTTTTCTTTGAAATACTACCCATGCAGTGATGGACGAATTTCAGTTTTAAACTTTTTTTTTTTGTTGTTGCATTAATTGTAGTACCACTGATTATATGGAAGTACCTTCGAGTTTACTGTCAGAAATAGTACTGTTACAGTATGTAATGAAGTACCATGGTATCAACTAACTGATTCTGTCATTGTCTTACTTTATGAAGCCTGGATTTCTGCAAAAGTGATGCGTCACATGCAGTTGAAGTAGTTAAAGGAAACCATCCTGCTGCACTTGCTAAATATCAGATGCATTTTCTTGTGATATGACTAATTGATGATCTCTTTCAGCATTGCTGAGTGTTTCTGATAAAACCGGACTGGTGGAGTTCGCCAGGCGTCTGGTATCAGTGGGTCTGTCGTTAGTGGCATCAGGAGGCACGGCCAAATCTCTCAGAGATGCTGGACTCACTGTCAGGTAACACTTTTTTTTTTTTTTTTTTTTTTTTTTTTACTGCATGTCATTTAAATTTATTTATAACTGGTGTGATTTGTGTAATAATAAAGCAGTGACTAAATCTTGCAGGTATATTTGATTTGGGGGGGGGCTTTATGTACCCCTGCTCACCCTCTTGTCATTTTAAAATGGTGTGTGTGTGTGTGTATATATATTTAATTTTTTTCTTCATACAGGGATGTATCTGATCTCACTGGATTCCCTGAAATGCTTGGAGGAAGAGTCAAGACCCTTCATCCTGCTGTCCACGGCGGTATTTTGGCCAGACAAACTCCCTCTGATAAGGCTGATATGGAAAAACTAGGGTTTAGTCTTGTCAGGTAATACTGTTTAGTAAGCAAACCATTCCAATGCTATCTATGTAACAGCGGTAATACCATGGTACTTGTTTTGTAAGTTCTGCTTTATTGATTCTAAATTCAGGTCATGTTATTTCATGAATGATCGTCTTGTGACACCAGTGTGGATATAATCAGTTTTAGTGGTGCTAACACGCTTTCCATTGGCTCTTTTGTTAGAAGTGGAGACTCAGCATGGGTAATCTAATCACTGATAATTCAAATAGTGCCGCTGTGGTGTAACAAAAAATCTTCATCTCACTTACTGGCTCTCAGCCATTTAGAGAGACGTTTGATTGGCTGACAGGGTCATATGATCACTGTAATGATGCAGTCTAGTTTAGCAACTTCTAGTCTGCATATTTTTGTTAATTGTAGTTGGTGCATTTTTAAATGATTAAATCAAGAGGAAAGACAGTAGTGCGTAATATTTATGTGAACTTATGTTTTTCAAGTGGCTGTGTGCAACCTTTACCCGTTTGTGAAGACTATTGCATTCTCCAGTGTGACCGTGGAAGACGCTGTTGAGCAGATTGACATCGGTCAGTACACCGTTAATGGTTCACAGGGATTTGATTAAAGGGCTTAGAATTGACTCCTTGTTTAATATTTGCTTTGAATGGTTTTTGTATGTTTAAGAAATGTGATGATGCATTTCTATAGAGGAAAACTTTTAAATGTGCTTTAGAGTAAAGATTCTAAGCAATATTATAAGCGTAAGAGTGAACTAAACTAGGAAATTATGCATTCAAACGAAAAAGAAAATATATCTTACACAGAGGGGGAAAAAAAGAAAAATTTTTGCATAAGTAACCACTTTTCCTCCCAAAATTAATCTTCATTGTTGTCGTTATTTAAAAAAAAAAAAGCATATTAACTTTTGCACCCAATACATGCGTATATGGCAGTGTTACTTTAGTATAATTTCTATTGATACAAACATGCAAATACTTTGATTTATTAGCATTTGAAGTATAGCATAGTTTTAGTTTTAGTTACATACAATTTTAGTTTTAGTTACATACAACAACACTGGTCTATGGTGCTAATTATGAATTGAATTTTGGGAAAATGTGCTTATTTTTTTTTTACTTGATAGCCTTTGAGAGATTCACCCGGTTAACAAAAAATGTCACCATTAATCCCACAATCACATTTAGGAGGAGTTACTCTTCTTCGAGCGGCAGCTAAGAATCACGCCAGAGTCACTGTGGTCTGTGATCCGTCTGACTATGATGTTGTTGCCAAGGAAATGGAATCCTCCGACAACCATGATACCACGGCGGAAACCCGCAAGACTCTTGCACTCAAGGTAACCATGACAATCCTATCTGAAAGGAGGTTTAATTAAGCTTTGACATCCCACTGACCTTTGCATATCCCAAACTCTGTGAACTTCACCTGACGTGATCTGAACCTCCAGAGGAGGATTTTCACCACTAATAAAATTAATGTTCAGATTAACTGTTTGATTAACAGAACAGATTCATTTTAATGTAATATTGAACCATACCACAGGCCTATACGCATGAAATGGTGTAATATGATATACTGTCCGTTGGTTTCACAGACAAGGCTTAAGGCTAGTCCCATACTAAAATGCATCTTCAAACTGTCTCAATGGAAAATAGCTTGCTCTGACATAGCTTAAAATATTTAAGTGTCTTTGTTCTTTGTCAAGATGAACACCTGTAATGTTTTCTTCTAAGGCATTTTTATAAAAGCTGCTTAAATACCTTAATTTAACTAAGGCCTAGTCCTGGCTTAAGATAAGCCCCGTCTGTGAAACCGGTCCTATAATACATAATATACTACATTGTAATTCTAAATGAATGTTTTTAGATGCAAGACATGAATAGCTAGTGTTCTGAATTTTCTGGTAAAACATGTTCAGACATGCACAAAGACTTGCTGTTAGCATTAAGCAATAAGGCGACCCGTATCCAGTTCATGCTTTCAGGCCTTTTACCTGAAACAAACAGTAAACTTGGCCTATTAGTCATACTTAACATAATTGAACAGAAATTGTTTTTGGTCCCACAGTTTAAATAGAAGGGGCATTTGGACACTTTTGGGGGAATTTTTGCCCTGCTTAAGTGCTGACCCATTGACTTTCTTATGTTTAGCTGTGCTGATAACCCTTTAAAATAAACAATACAGCTGTGAGATCATGAGGCGTTTGCATGTTTTTGATCAGATTGGGTTTCAGATGATTGCTGAAGATGAGGAAAATTGCAGCCAAAGTTCAAGCATCAGTGTTCTTGTGACCTTTGAAAAAAATAATAATAATAATTTGTATAAATATTGTAAAATGTCTTTTTTTTTTTTTCCTGTGATGGCAAAGCTGAATTTTCAACATAATTTCTTTCAGTGTCACATGATCTTCAGAAATCATTCTAATATGCTGATTTGCTGCTCAAGAAACATTTATGATTATCATAGTTGAAAAAAAGCTGTGCTGCCTTGTATTTTTGTGGAAACTGATACATTTTTCAGGTTTCTTTGATAAATAGAAAGTTCAAAAGAACAGCATTTGTTTGAAATGGAACACTTTTGTAACATTTTATCAATTTAATGATTTCTTAAAGTATGAATACAATTTTTTTTTTTTTTTTTTTAACCATAGCATGTACTTTTACATACAACGGTATGAAATGTAGCATTTTAAATAATGTCAGCAGTTTTATGTAAGTGTCTCATCAAATTATCATAACATTAGCAGCCCTTCTCTTTAGACATCAACCCATAAACCCATTGATTTATTTTGATCAACAATTAACAAGGACCCCAATTTCAGTTGTTCAAGTGTGAATTTAGTTAACTTGAAATGTGTGTGTGAATTTATATTTGTAATATCTCAGGCCTTCACACACACCGCTCAGTACGACGAGGCCATTTCTGATTACTTCAGACGTGAATACAGTCGAGGAATTTCCCAGCTGCCCCTGCGGTACGGCATGAACCCCCATCAAGCACCTGCTCAGCTCTACACTCTACGCCCAGCACTTCCACTCACCGGTATGTAGGACCACATATACTACTACCAGATCAATATTCAACCACAAAACAGAGAATATTAATATTCCTCTACATTTCTGACTTGTTCTCAGTGCTGAATGGATCTCCGGGCTTCATTAACCTGTGCGATGCTCTGAACGCCTGGCAGCTGGTGAGAGAGTTGAAGAAAGCTCTTGGGTTGCCAGCTGCCACTTCATTTAAACATGTCAGCCCTGCAGGTATGTATGCAAGTTAAGCTCATGTCTTGTAGAGTTTCAGGAAAGGTTTTAGACTTTTTAAGCATTTGAGACCTTTCAGGAGCTGCAGTTGGCGTCGCTTTGAGCGAAGATGAGGCCAAGGTGTGTATGGTGAATGACATGCTCCAGGATCTCACCCCTCTCGCCACTGCATACGCCAGAGCCAGAGGTGAAACTTCTGTCCATGCATCTTCATTTTTTAACTTTAGTATTAAAAAGAATAGAAGAATGCATAATCAGGTGTGTAGTTTGGCATGTTTAAGCCTAAAGTGTGGGAAAAATTTTAAAATATCTTGTAGGTTCTGACAGGATGTCCTCCTTTGGAGACTTCATTGCTTTGTCTGACATCTGTGACGTCCCTACTGCCAAGATCATCTCCAGAGAGGTGTGTGAGAACTTTTTGAATCACGTCTAAGAGTTCTTATTAGCCTCTTATTTAACAGATGGATGTATTTGTAAATTTTATACAAAACTTGAACCCATTTCTTTAGGTTTCAGATGGGATCGTTGCTCCTGGTTATGAGGAGGAAGCGCTGCGCATTCTCTCCAAAAAGAAGAATGGAAACTATTGCGTCCTTCGGGTAAACCATGCTTGTTCATTGATTAAAGAGAGACGAGAATTGTTACTTGACTAAGTTTGCTCCACCGTTTCCCGTAACATTTTCTTTTTGGGCTTCTTTTTGTGATTATGCAAACAGAAGGTTTGGGGTCAGTAAGTCTCTTGTGCTCCCAATGACTTCATTTATTTGACCATGAAAACAGTACTTTTGTGAATATTATTACAATTTAAAATAGCTGCTTTCTATTTTAAGATATTTTAAAATGTAATTCATTCATGTTATGGCAAACCTGAATTTTCAGCATCATTACTCCAGTGTCACATGACCAGTGTCACATGACCAGTGTTACATGATCCTTTAGAAATCACTCTATGCTGGTTTGCTGCTCAAGAAACACTTCTTATATGTATAAATATGATGATTATTATTTTTTTTTAAATACTATTATTTTGTTACAATGTAAAAGTCTTTACTGTCACATTATTAATTTTTCAGAAAAATTTTTTTAAATAAAAATGGCTGGCCTCAAACTTATGAATGGTACTTCAAGGAATACTCAAAGCCCATGTGCTTCAACTGTAAGCCTGCATAATGTAATGTATGTTTTTTTTGTTTTTTTTTTTTAAGATGGATCCTGAGTATGAACCTGATGAAGAGGAGGTGAGAGTGCTGTTTGGTTTGCACCTCAAACAGAAGAGGAATGGAGCTGTCATTGATAAAGAGCTCTTCAGCAACATTGTGTCAAAGGGCAAGGTGAGAAACACTATTATTGTTTTATTTGTGTAAGTTCTGATTTTAATTAGGCAAATTGATCAAAATGTTTTCAATATGCATTTGATTTTGTTACACTTGTGAAATATACTATTTGAAACCATATTGTTTAGTAAAAAAAAATCTAATTTTGAATTGCAATTTGTTTGGACTGGAAAGATGGCCATGATATTAATGTTAATATGTATAAAAAATAAAAAAGTTTTTTTTTTTTCTTTCCCCCTCTCCATGAAAGCTCTCTGAGAGTGCCCTACGAGACCTCATTGTAGCCACTATCGCAGTGAAGTACACTCAGTCCAACTCTGTGTGTTATGCAAAGGATGGTCAGGTAACCAAAAACTTTAAAAACAAAACGTTTTAATTTCATTTAAATGCCAAAACATGTAAATGGTTGATAATGAGTTATAAAAAATTGTGTACTACGTGTGTGTGTTTGTTAGGTGATTGGCATCGGTGCTGGGCAGCAGTCTCGTATCCACTGCACTCGACTGGCAGGAGACAAGGCTGATAACTGGTGGCTCAGGCACCATCCACGAGTGCTCAATATGAAATTCCGCAGCGGAGTTAAGCGTGCAGAGATGGCTAATGCCGTTGATCAGTATGTCAGCGGAACAATTGGAGAGGTAGTGTATACAAAAATTGGTTTTGTACTGGTCATAGAGGGATGTATTGGCCAGCCTAGTTAACTGGGCAAATATTTGGCTTGGAGAATATTTTTGACAAAAACCATACTTGACAAGTTCCAAAAGCTACAGTACTTTTAGTGAATAATGCACATTTTCTGTTTTCAAATAATTTGTGGACCAAACATGATTTAGTTTGTCATTTTTGTTCTCCTAATGCTAATGAAATTTTTTTAATTCTTTTTTTTTTTTTTTGAGTAAAAGCAGTTCTTGGTATGTTATTTTTCAGATATGGAAGTTTGGAAGGGTCTGTTTGACGAGGTTCCTGAAACACTGTCAGAGGTTGAGAAGAAGAACTGGATTAGTTCTCTGCAGGCTGTGGCCCTCAGTTCAGATGCTTTCTTCCCCTTCCGGGACAATGTTGACCGTGCTAAACGGGTAAGCGCCCTCTGCTAGTGTTTATTCAAGCTTAAGTCATTATTCATGTTTTATGCACCTCATCAAATTAGCTTGTTGCTGTATTATACATTCCTTATGTTTCTTAAGATGGCATATAAATTGTGCATAAAAGTGACTGTGGTTGAAGTGGTTTTCTATTTGTGTGTGATTTTTAGAGCGGTGTGGAGTATATTGCCGCCCCCTCTGGCTCTACTGCGGATGAGGTGGTTATGAACGCCTGCAATGAGCTGGGTATTACCCTGGTGCACACCAAAATCCGTCTTTTCCATCACTGAAAAGCACTTCAAAACATTCAGTTGAATACAAATATCCAACTAATTTCACTGTTACGAAAGTATAAGGTTTCTTTTTTTTTTAGATGCACATCATTTACTGTGATTACAGGTTGCTATGCATATTTCATAACTTAGTCTAATAGCTAGCCTATCCACTTTGGCACTCAGTAGTTTGAATTTTGCAAAGTTTCTCTTTGTACTCGTATCCTAATGCCAAGAGCAAAGTGACATTGTTGCTAAATAGTTAGGAACATTATTCATACATGGCTTCTTTAATACTGATATGCTCAGAATAAGATAATCCACTTTTTTTCTTTTATATCTTTTCCTTGCATAATTTTTCCATGCCGTCCTTGTTAGGAGCTGCTGTATGAAACATTTGCAATGTGAAATTGTGTCCATGCACTTCCTGATGCATTCCGTTGTGCTGCCCAAGAGCATTACAAAATAAAAACACAAATCAGATATAATAGGTTGTCATAGATTCCATCAAGGGTTTATTTGCATTTGTTGACTTTTTTTTTTTTGCAAGGTTTGTGTACTTTAGAACCTAGTTGCAAAATAATTTGTTTTGAGTGACATTTTATAAATACAATTTGTCATGAGTCTTGCAATATATCAGAAAATGGATTTAACAGTAGTGAGAACTGGCTTAGACAGCAGAACAATGACAATCAAATGAGACAAATATAACATTCTATACAGTCCAAACACTTCTGAATGAAGGGGATAAATACTTAAAAGAATTTAGAAAATTAAAATTTGTATCAATCTAAAAACAGTGCTGACTCTTAATAATCATTGAGCCATGTTGGAAAAAACATTGAGACTTAATTTTTGGTACTTCGGTGTACCCCCAGTGGTGCTCTAACATTTTTATAAAACAGTGCTTATTTTTACTACTTAGTCTCATAATTGCCTCTATATCAATTAATAAAGTCTGAAAACCTCTGACAATAATGGTAAGGTAGTTTATTGTAAATTTAATTGATTAGAAAGCTATATATATATATATAAAATCTCTTCACACATGAACAGAGAAAATGCACTTTCCTGTTATAGTTTTGGTTTCAACAAATGATTGACAATGTTGACAAATGGGTTTAACTGACTGCAATAAGAAATATCTTGTTTTGACATTGCAGTATTTTTTTAAATTGAAATGTATAAAACACACTAGCAAACAAAATTGTAAAAGCCATTGAAATTCCTCAACCAAACAACAGCCAATTAAAGGCTGTAAATAAATGCAGCTGTTGCTATGGCATCACAACAGCTGCTGTAAAGCAGCAGCTGGACGGCAGTGGAGACATAACAAACAGGGAGGTTTTAAAGCAGTATGTGATTAGTATGTTCTCATATAAAATCACATCTTTATTACATGCCCCAGTGAAATGATGCATGAGGGGGGCAGAGGGTCATGGTGCAGTTTGGCCAGAAATAATTTTACTCTCTGGGTTTGGCGTTAGCCACAGCATCTGCAAGAAGTTCAGGTCTGAGACATTCAATGGGGCACTGAATGTTCTGGAAGAACAAAGGGGAATATGTTATGTAATGAAAAACAGAAATATTTGTCTACATACAGGTGCTGGTCATATAATTAGAATATCATCAAAAAGTTGATTTATTTCACTAATTTCATTCAAAAATTGAAACTTGTATATTATATTCATTCATTACACACAGACTGATATATTTCAAATGTTTATTTCTTTTGATTTTGATGATTATAACTGATAACTAAGGAAAATCCCAAATTCAGTATCTCAGAAAATTAGAATATTGTGAAAAGGTTCAATATTGAAGACACCTGGTGCCACACTCTAATCAGCTAAGTAACTCAAAACAAAGGCCTTTAAATGGTCTATCAGTCTAGTTCTGTAGGCTACACAATCATGGGGAAGACTGCTGACTTGACAGTTGTCCAAAAGATGACCATTGACACCTTGCACAAGGAGGTCAAGACACAAAAGGTCATTGCAAAAGAGGCTGGGTGTTCACAGAGATCTGTGTCCAAGCACATTAATAGAGAGGCGAAGGGAAGGAAAAGATGTGGTAGAAAAAAAAGTGTGTACAAGCAATAGGGATAACCGCACCCTGGAGAGGATTGTGAAACAAAACCCATTCAAAAATCTGGGGAAGATTCACAAAGAGTGGACTGCAGCTGGAGTCTTCAAGAACCATTACACACAGACGTATGCAAGACATGGGTTTCAGCTGTCGCATTCCTTGTGTCAAGCCACTCTTGAACAACAGACAGTGTCAGAAGCGTCTCGCCTGGGCTGAAGACAAAAAGGACTGGACTGCTGCTGAGTGGTCCGAAGTTATGTTCTCTGATGAAAGTAAATTTTGCATTTCCTTTGGAAATCAGGGTCCCAGAGTCTGGAGGAAGAGAGGAGAGGCACACGATCCATGTTGCTTGAGGTCCAGTGTAAAGTTTCCACAGTCAGTGATGGTTTGGGGTGCCATGTCATCTGCTGGTGTTGGTCCACTGTGTTTTCTGAGGTCCAAGGTTATACCAGGAAGTTTTAGAGCACTTCATGCTTCCTGCTGATGACCAACTTTATGGAGATGCAGATTTAATTTTCCAACAGGACTTGGCACCTGCACACAGTGCCAAAGCTACCAGTTCCTGGTTTAAGGACCATGGTATCCATGTTCTTTATTGGCCGCCAAACTCGCCTGACCTTAACCCCATAGAAAATCTATGGGGTATTGTGAAGAGGAAGATGTGATATGCCAGACCCAAGAATGCAGAAGTGCTGAAGGCCACTATCAGAGCAACCTGGGCTCTCATAACACCTGAGCAGTGCCACAGACTGATCGACTCCATGCCACGCCGCATTGCTGCAGTAATTCAGGCAAAAGGAGCCCCAACTAAGTATTGAGTACTGTACATGCTCATACTTTTCATGTTCATACTTTTCAGTTGGCCAAGATTTCTAAAAATCCTTTCTTTGTATTGGTTTTAAGTAATATTCTAATTTTCTGAGATACTGAATTTGGGATTTTCCTTAGTTGTCAGTTAAAATCATCAAAATTAAAAGAAATAAACATTTGAAATGTATGTCTGTGTGTAATGAATGAATATAATATACAAGTTTCACTTTTTGAATGGAATTAGTGAAATCAACTTTTTAATGATATTCTAATTATATGACCAGCACCTGTACATTCAAATATGTCATATATATTGTCAATGCACAATTCCCAAAAATATAACTTTTTTTTGCCTTTTGAAATGCTTGAATGATTGAAAGCCGATACTCACCGTCCTCTGGCCAGTGTTTAAGCGGACAGGTTGGAGCAGGTCAGGGCTGATCTCAGCACCAGGCCTTCTGCAGTTCTCACATCGCCAGCCCTGAGGAGCAGCACATAAACCGTACAATCCATTTCACCAGAGTCAAAGCATATGAATTTGAAACACACATTTACATGTTTTAAAATGTTCTTTCTTCAATTTTTGGCATAAAATACATTCTGGTCTTACCTGCTGTCCGCCATAGCATGTGCAAGTGCAGATGGCCCCTAAGTATTCTTTCTGCCACTGGTTTCCAACCTGGTACATCTTTCCGTCATCGTAACATGTGGAGTCATCTATAACGAAATGCTAGATTTTTAATTTCACTGATTGGAATAAACTTGACTGTACAGTGTCTGTTTAGAGGAAGAACTTACGTGGTTCGCACTTGAACTCTCCTTTGCCATTGCCCAAACATGTGCAGCTCATCAAGTGACCGTTTTCTGCCCGTCGCTCCCACTTTTCACCAATGCGATAGTTGTTTCCATTGTCATGACACCATTCTGTGTAAAAAGTGATATTTAGAGTAGATACACTCAAACAGGATTGTCTACAAGAAAAAAATCCACCATTTGATCTCCAAATTACTCACTGGAAGAGTCACATCTGAAATGTCCACTTCCCAAACCTAGACATGTGCACCAGAGTTTGAAGCCGGTGTCAGACATACGCTCCCATTCCGCTCCGACATCATGGTGAGTAGCTGTGAAGGTGTCATAACACGAGTCCTTGCTAGATGAACTATCTCCTGGAACTGTTGGTTTTAATGGGAACAAAATAAAGAAACATTCAGACAAGCATTATAACCATGTGTATTTTTAAGCCTTCATCAGTGTCCGTTGATCCTTGACCTGTGTTTCCAGCGGTGACCATTTCCTCCAAAATTTTGTGTTTGAGGGCTCCCTTCAAGGCCTCCACAATGACATTATATGAGGCACCAGAGGTGAGACCGATCAGGGTGGCGCTTGTGGTTGTTCCTGGGACATGCATCTGCAAAACAAGAAAAGGTGAAGGGTAAGGTGATAAAGGAAGATTTGGGATACTTTCTTTTGCATTCATCTGAAGTTTCCTGTAAATCCTTCCTAGGTCCTCACCTGAAACATTTTCTCTTCTGGATTGGTAATGGGCTGACAGGACACAAGGTAACCAGAACTTTGTTGGTAGGGCTGCCATGAGATGGTGGTCTGGGTCTGGGCCTCCTGTGGTCTTCCAGTCTTGTCTTCTGGAAAACCAAAAGGATGGCCATCGCCAGGCCTTTCACTAACCTGAATAATTTGAGGCACACGACCCCCATCGGGTCCCACCTTGGGGATGTAGAATAGGGTCTCCCCAACTTGAGGCACATAAGGCTGGGGTCGGGGTTGATTAGGTTGAGGGATTGTTTGACTATGGGGAGGCTGGTAGCCTCTGTTGGGTTGACTGGGCTGATTATTGAATTCGGTGTACTCCACATGCTGCCCGTGTGCATCAGGTGAGTCATGCCCAGTGGGACCCACTGCATGAACTCTGTCAGGCTCAGGCACATCCAACTTGTCTGGGCCACCGTGGTGGGGCAGACCGGGCAGATCAGAGGTCAGCTCTGGGCGGGAAAAAGGTATTAAAAGCAAAGCAGCAGGTAAAGAGGCAGCCATAGTTGCATCTACCAGCCAGTAAAGCACTAAAGATTCAGTCAATTAATAACAGTACTTTCTGATATCATTTTAAAGGGCAGTTGGTTCAAGAATTTTCTCAAAATTCACCAATGTTTAACAGTTAGACATTGAGGATTATGTGCATTATATAGTTAAACCAACAGACTGAGAGTCAAGTTTCCTGCCCATTTGTTCAAAATTCCAGATCCAACTCTTTATTAAACATCCAATATGTTCACATTGGCTGTGGTTTTGTAATTGTTGATGGAAACTTTTGCATGAGGTTTGGTTTGGATATGGTGTAAGATTCATTCCAAGAATTACACTTCTCCTCAGAGAGAAACCATTGGTGAATGTATGGACCAGCCCTTTAAACACTTATCAAAAGTTTTGATCATAGTAGTCCAATGAGGGAACACTTAGTTTTAATAAATTAAACAGTGTAATGATGAGCTAGCAGTCCAATCAGCGTGGTGCATCAGTTAAGCAATGTTTAATGCATTTTCCCTTCATTTTGCATTTCAGTTCTGAGTGAATTTCATCATTAAAAAGCTAAGCACTGAGAAAATGTATGGCTTAGCCAAGTATACTACTGAAATGCAAGCCAGCACAATCAAGCTTTTATAAAATCCAGTGTAGGCTAGTTCAACAAAATGTGATGTATCTATTTCTATTGCTACTGCAACAGTAACTATCATGCTTGCAAAACACTTTTCGCTAGCTTGTACCATTCAGAAACAAAGCATAAGGGAGTACACCTTATGTCTCAATATGTGCATTAAAGCTGCAGTCGGTAACTTTTGGGGTTTGCGTCTGCAAAAATCTGGTCCAATCAGTGCTGGGCTGTGCCACAGTGTTGTTTTGTGTTGAAAATGTAAAAAATATATAATGAGCGAGTACATCATGAATCCATTTTCCAAACCGTGTTTTTGTCTTATCCTGAATCACTATGGTACACCTATAATAAGTGTTTATATTCGGACTATTTTAGTCTGGTTGGGGTCGGCAACGCTGCAGAGTAGCACAGTACCTGCGTGACTCGCCATAGATGTAAACAGAGAGAAGTAGCTCCGGCTACAATGTTCTTCCGCCAGACGCAAGCCCCAAAAGTTACCGACTGCAGCTTTAACATTCTGTATTTATATTTATCCATTAATCAGAATTTCATCCAAAGTGACTTACAAGTTAGGAAAATCAATGTTTTTATTTGAGCAAATACTTACGAGTTGTGGCCGTGCCAACCAGTGGTGCGCTTCTCTGGCTATTTAGTAGGACAAAGATCTTTATGATGTATTCTGTGCCTGGTTTCAGACCTGTTATTAAAATATCACAGTATGGTCGCATAGTGCATTTTAAATTTTGTTTCACAAGCCTAATTTACTGACATCTATTTATACCACATTTGGTATTCTGGGTCTTACCAGTGATGGTGGCATAGTTCTGGCCAACATTTGGGCGGGGTGTAAGCTCATGAGGCGAACCACCTGATTCTTCATAAGTGATGTAATATCCTGTAATTTGTGTTGAAGGGGCTTGCCAAGTGAAGGAGATGGAATTGGGGGTCAGCGAGGTGAACTGGAGGTTAGTCGGAGATGGAACAGCTGGCCGAGCTGTGACAATATAGGACAAAAATAAAGTTTAAGGTCTTACTAGGAAATTTAAATCAGTTCATTTTCAGACTTAATGCATTAGCATTGATACAGTATATTACTCTTTCCACACTGGCAGATTTGTTTAGTTGTACCTGTGTTCACAGTCATTGTGAAAGGAGGGCTTCGAGTATTTCCATTTAGTGTGTACATGTTGACCACATACATGATGCCAGGCTGCAAACCTGAGGCATGGAATACATTTTTTTTTCAATAAACAGCATTACTCCCAACATGTTAAAAAAAAAAAAGTTATAAAAAACATTTTTGTGTTTATCCAGACTAAACAGAATGAAACATTTACAATAAACTAACATGGTAACCCCATAGATTTTAGACACTACTGTGATGGTAATAAAATGTTAATCTTTAAAGTAACTTTGAATACAATATAAATACCAAATACCATGGAAGTTTATAATATAAGAGCTTGTTTACTTTTTGAGCAAACAGTGCTTAACCATTGATGTTGAAACAGATGGACTATAAGGGGCTATTTATGGATTGTACAGTAACCTACCAGTGACAACGTAGGTACGGGTGTCAGCAGGAATAGTCTGCCTGAAGGTGGGGTGACCTCCAGTTTTGGGTGTGGCTTCAATAAGGAAACCTGTCATTGGCTCATTATTGACAACTCGCCATGTAAGAGTGAATGAAGTGTCTTTCACATCAGTGATACGGACTCGACGAGGAGGGGTTATATCTGCGGAGTCAATGAGATTATAGTTTCCATTTAATATAGGAAAACTACTAAAAATCACTCTACTTGTAATACAGTATATGGGTAACCCACTTACTGTCAGCGGTGGTGCATTCTCCAGTGAGAGGAGAACTTCTGTCTGAACCTCTCAGTGCATAGACATGAACTTCATAAGCAGTGGCCACCTGGAAGTAAACAACAGATATTTAAGCCAGAAATGTTCAAGTCACGATTCAGTAAATAACTTTTCTACTTTTACTTGTGCCTGCAAAGATTAAATGTATTTGTAAATTACAAGAAGGTAGACCTATTACCATAAGCCCAGGCACTAAGACTTGTGTGGAGTCTGGTGCAACATTCATTTCTTTGGCTGGGACATAATGGTTCTTCGGTGATACCACCACACGATAGCCAGAAAGCCTAGCATTGGGTGCTTGCCATGCCACGACAAAAGAAGATGGACTAATGTCGGAGAACTGTATATTGGTGGGAGCAGGGACAGCTGGGAAAGGTAAAGGGACAAGAATCAAGACGGTTCAGGACAGGGACTCAACCCTATTATCTAACTGACTAGCTTGAAAAGCTAAGTTGAATTCAGACAGGTCATACCAGTGGGCTGAGTCTCCTCATGGGTAGTTTGCTGAATGCCCTCAAGAGTACGGACTGGATTACGTCCTTTCATGGGAATGACTTTAATGTTGTACATGGTTCCTGGGCGCAGACTTTGGAGGACCACGCTGTTATCACGACCACTTACAGCTGGTTGGTACTCCCTTTCTCCCTCCTCTGGACTAGAGTACAGAACCCTGTAGGAGGTCACTCCTGGAAACCGTGAAACATCCCATGTCACAAGCATGGAGGTGGAGTCCACATCAGAGAAGGTCAGATCTCTTGGATGCTGTAAATTTGCTAGAGAGTTAGAAGGAGAGAGTTAAGGGAGTATATACAGTATAAGGTGGCGTTGCATAGTGGCTAAAGCTCAGCACTGTTAACTGGAAGGTTGCTGGTTCGAGCCCCGTAAGGAACAACAATGAACTCTAATCATTGAGCTCTTGAGAAAGTCCTTAAATCCAAGTTGTTTCAATGGGGCAAGTTTAACATGATTTCAATGGTTAAAAAGTTAGGTAGGTTAAGAAATCTAAAAAAACACTAACCTGTCGTAGCTTTCTGGACCACTGGGGTGCTCTCTCCTTCTTGGGTGAGAGCAATCACATTAATTGTATATTCCACTGTGGGCACCAAGCCACGGATGGTCATTTCTGTACGTTCTGAAAATGCAGAAATAGAATAGTTATTACATCAAGTCCAAGTACTGAACCTGATCTTCCAAAATTAACTTCAAGGTTATGAGTAGTAATAAATGATGATAAAAGTTAAAGAGCAAGAGATGTCTCACCAGGGCCAACCAGCTCAGAGAATGTAGGACCTTGCCCACCCTTGGGCGTCCCTGTTACTCTGTAGCCTGTGATGGGACCTCTAGCTGGGCTCCAGCGGACAGTTAAGGCATTGTCTTGAATATCAGTAACATCTATATCTGATGGGGATGGAACACCTGAGAGTGGAGAAAAAACAATACAGTCACAAGAAATTTGTGGCAAGCTAATGGTCAGACACTGTAATAGATATAGATGTCTTGTTGAGCATGAGAACTTACTTCCACCTGCAGTCCTGTGTGTGATGATGACTGGTGTGCTGGAGGCTGGGCTGTCCCCTCTGCCTGTCACAGCATACAGCGTGATGGTGTAATCGGTGTCTGGACGCAGGCCCTGGATGGTGGCAGTTGATTGTGTTCCTGGAACAGTGAACTCTCTGGGTGCATCTCTTTCACCTAGGAGTCAATGAGTAGGAATCAGCTGCATTTACAAGTTGAAGCAAACTTGCAGAAACGGAACACAACACCACAAAAACACTTCGTCATACCTATTTCACCATGTGTGATCTTGTAGTAGCGTACAGTGACTGCAGGGGCATCCCAGGAGATGGTGATGCTAGTGGGAGTGGAGGACGTCACGGCCAGGTCAGTGGGAGCATCAGAGACTACAGGAAGAAACAAGATTTGCATCATACCTCACAAATATGTCTAAACAAATCCTTAATTTTTTAACCTCTCACCAGTTGCTTGAGTTCCAGTAAGTGGCAGACTCTCTTTATTGCCACTGACAGCATAAATATAGACAGTGTATTCTGTCTCAGGAGCCAGGTTCACCAGTGTGAAGTAATTTCTCGTCGGGGGAAGTCTCTCGTCTTTAGCACGCCCACCACTGGTTGGCTGATAGCGTAGACGGTAACCTGTAATGACGGCACGTGGAGCCATCCAGTGCACAGTAAATGAGTTGGTGGAGACATCAGAGAAGTCCAGATTTGTCGGGGAGTCCAATTCTGTGTGGATGATGGGAACAAAATTAAATGGAGGAGCTGAAGGACTAGAACAGAGAGTGGTAAGAAAACTATGAACTGAACACCATTTCTTATATCCGAATACGTACTTGTTTTCTGAATACCAGTTACAGGTTCACTCTCTCTGTCATCATAGACGCACACTACTTTTACCAAATACTCTGTATTTGGCAGCAAGTCTGAATCGAGAAAAATCAGAATCATAAGGTTAAATGTGTTTAGACTGCAAGATGCACATGGTTGAAATTAAGATCTTTAGATGAAAGCATCAGTAAACCCTTACTCTGAAGCAGGAAGTTATTGATGCCACCTCCTACATTGACTTCCTGAGTGTCGTCATCATTTTTTGTGGGATGGTAGCGGATGACAAAGCGGCTAATTTCAGATGGCTGAACAGAAGGGGAAGTCCATGACACACGCATGGAGTCTGAGCCCACATCAGCAAAGTTCAGGTTTGTGGGGGCTGGAATAGCTAAACAAGAGGGGATTGAGAGACAGTGAACTTATAAATGGAGTCAAAACTTTATCAGCATAAAAATAAATAGCTAAGAAATGTGTTATTTGACCTTTTCTTATTTACATGAATCAGGAATACAGTAAATACAAACAATATGATACCCCACCAAGTGGAAGTTATTATAGTGCATTCCCCAGAAATGCAAATGCAAACATACACGTAGAAATGCATCAATATCCAGATATAAGCATATGATTGATTCAAAAAGCTGCATTGAGTTTGGGAAACAGCAAATTGTTAATCTTGGCTAGCCGGACTTGTAAGTAATGAAATGAAGTGGCTTGAGTGAATGATGTTTGAGGGATGAGGGTCTCAGCCTCTCGTTTATGTCCATATTCTCCATTCCTTTCCCTCTTCTTTTACCCCCTGCTCTCTTTAATGTAATAAGAAACCTATGTAGGATAATTCACCAGTTTGGGTTTGCTGTGTGATCACCGAGGGCACACTCTCCGCCTCATCTGTAATGGTGGACACACTGATGTCATAATTGATGCCTGGCTCCAGTCCACGAATGGTATAATAGCTGACGGAGGAGTTCACCACGTCCTCAAAAATGGGAAAACTCTGGCCGGCCGTAACAACCATAATATGGTATCCAGTAACTGCTGGGTAATTTAGCGGAGTCCATCTAATTCCGATTGTGGTATCCGTGAAATGAAATAAGATGAGATCTGAGACCTTGGGCACATCTTTAATTGGTTTACAAAGTTGCATTTATGGGAAAGGGAGAGAGAAGACGAGACACACAGAAGCAATGACAATGACAAATTAAGACAAGCAGCAAATTACTGTTCTCATGCCATCAGTGCTAACAAATGATTAATCATTAGAAGAGACGTGCACACAATAATGTAAAATAAAAAGGCTTTTGATTTGAATTAGTCATACAACAAAAAAGAGAAAGTACCAAGCTCTTATCTAGCGACTATTAAATTCAATAGATATTTTCAAACATTTATAACCAAAAGTGAAACAGCCATGCTTGTTGAGAATTACACAATTATTTTCATGATGCACAAACAGATTAAACAACACCAAAGACTTATTGGAAAGAAGAAATTACTGGATTTTATTAGAAATTTATATTCTAATATATTAAATCCAGCTGTCTTTATGGATCTTTGCAGGGTTACTAGAGATACAGGATTACATGGTGAAGTAGATATAGCTCAAGGATGCTGATCTTTGGGCTGGAGACTGGTAGCAGGTTGGAGCCCTATGAGTTGTGAGCCATGAGTTATCACCATTGTGGCTAGCTAATAGACCTATTGATTTCACTTTTGATATTTCAGAAGTATACTTGTGATCAAGTCTATAATTCATATATGCTTTAAAAGCAGCAATTGGCATTTTTGTTGGCTGGTTGTCTTGAGAGGGTGAATTTCTAAATCTGTGGATCCATAATCAGGTGATTCTCTGGATCAGTCATGGTGGTTTTGATCCAGCAGAGCATGGCTTGAACTTACCTTTATTTATTGACTATAGATGGGGTCTTACCTTGTGTAACGGTGGTTGAGATAGGCTCACTCTCCAGATGGTTTTTAACAGTGTAGACACTGACATTGTATTCAACGCCAGGACTGAGGTTCTCCAGGGTACATGAGGTTTCATGCCCTCTCACATTCTCCTCTAACGTATTTCCACGCTGCCCATTGGTTGGTGTGCATGTCACTCTATAGCCAGTGATATCTAAGGGGATAAAATAGATATTGCAAGTATAAAAATAGAAATGAACACTTACAAAATAGTATAGCGACTGTAATAGGGTCCAAAGATGGTATTACCATCTGATTACCATATTCCTATACCATAGTATTATGAATATAAGATTCTTCAAAGAATACCATAATGGTATATTTTTTGGTAATACCATGATTAACAATGTATAAAATTACACACTAGAATTAGAATTAAATGCACTAAATGTAATAAACATCACAAACACTGGGAGAAAATGATGACTGAAAGAACAGATAATTCCTGGAAGAATTTAACCTGATTATTTGAAATGGTCACATACACACAGCCTACACAAATAGCCAAGGTCCACCAGCATGCTTCAAAGAAAGGGTGAACAAGGATAAGAAGTGGGTGTACAGTCAATATTTACCCGGACTTTTGGTGCTGCTCCATCTGACATTGAGTTCACCAGTGACAGGGTTAGACACCACATTTAGGTCAGTTGGTGGGGATAGGGCTAATGTGACAGCAAAGAGTAATGAAATCCTACATTAGAAAATGTATATAGTACTTTGAGCTGTATATTACAGGCTAGAAATCTCTATATTTGTTTAATCTCTTTTAGCAGATCTACTAGACCTCTTGTCTTGGTAGCTAGTAAAAAAAAATAAAAAATTACCTATGCATTTGAGTTCTAAGACCTTTGGACATTGTCAAATTTACTTGAATTAGACTTATCAGTAACTTACATGTCACAGCTTTGTTTGTGAAAGGGTTGCCATGCTTTCGGCCATTGAACAAGGGTTGCAAGCTATAGATATATTCCATTCCTGGAGTCAGACCAGAAAAGTTAATAGTGCCTTCTCCAGAGGTCACATCTCTGGGAGCCTCACCACCTTGGCTGGGCCTCACAGACATCTGAGAGAAGGACACAAAATCTTGAGTTTTTTTTTTTTTTTTTTTTTTCTGAAAATGTACAAGCAAAACCATGGTGATAACAGCTTATGGTAAAATATGGTAGCTGGTCCAAGTTGGTTTATCACCTTGAACAACAACTGTTCTCTAGGGCAACCTAGTGTTCCATCTATGGCCATTAATTACCAACTTGGACCAATTTTGTCAGTCATTAAGGACTAAATGCCGATGGGCGGGGCCTCTGGTGAGAAGAGGACTATTCGTCAATGTCTTTCTCTGGAGGCAGTGTTTATACAAACGACTGCACCTAGGTGGCGTCACCTTGCCCCAATAGATCCAAAACGAGACATTTTTGGAGCTTGATTAAATAAATGCTTTGTTTACAATGAGGATGATGTTTTAAGCTATGAAAACTTGCAGGATGTTTTAATAGTACAAAGACCTCTTATATGCCAAAAGATCAAGGCAAATTTGATTTCTCATGTCATGACGCCAAAGATGATGTATTTCCACATATTTCCACAATTCCTGAGAACAATATGCAAAATCTCTAAAGTGCCATCCAATATATATATATGTATTTTTTTATATTATTGTCTCGTTCTTTTCACCTGTATTAACTAATAATGTGGTAACCAGAAAATTGTTAATACAGTGTTTATACCCTATAGCTGAATCGTGGTACTGGGGTCCAGGTAACAATGATGGCTGTATCGGTGACATCTGTGCTGAATCGAGGAGCATTACCTGTTGGCTGAGCTGAAGAACAAAAGCCAAAAAAAAAAACAAAGAGGTTTCAAAATGGGCTCATGAGAGCACTATTACTCTATTGTTTCATCTCAGGAGAAAAGGTTGAGGGGTTACACACATGTTCTGAAGACGTTAGTGACTCCCTCACTGAGCGTGTTCCCTTTCTCTGAGTGCAGGGTGACTATGTACTCTGTGTCAGGCTGAAGGTCGGTGAGCTTGTATTGAGACTCGGTGGCAGGGAATCTCAGCTGTTTGGGGCTAGAGCTGCCCATGCTGATGAAGAGACGATAACCTGTGACCTGAGCTCTGGGGACAGACCAGATGACCAGAGTGCTGTCATCAGTGATGTCAGTGAACCGCAGGTCAGTAGGGGCATCAGGCTCTGAGAAGGAAATGTGGTGAAAAGTTGACCAAGATGCTATGTATAATATAAATGTTTGTATATTATAAGTTTTTAGCTTTTTTTAGATTCCGCTTCTTTTGTTAGTTGCAGTTTAGATATGTATAATATAAATGTTAACTATAAACAGATTCCGCTTCTTTTGTTAGTTGCAGTTTAGAAAATAGAATGGGTGCGCCCTTTAAGCCAACTTTTGAGCCGGCGTACGCACATTCTGGAGACAAACTCTGGCGACACCGATGGTGAGGTCGTGAACTGCAGTTAGATTGTAGAAAACGATTATAAGAATGAATGAACATTTAATTTTCACTCCATTTCATACGTTATATCCACATTATCATGAAGATTAAATCCAACAGTGTTATTTGTGCCGATTGTTTTTAGCTATATACATCTAGTAAAATCCAAACGTAATTCAAAATGTATTAAAAGTAAAATAAAATAATAATCAGCGCTGCCTTACAGTCACATTGTCACAACGGGAGCACAGGAGGACATGGCGCGAACATGTGATAGCCTACAGAATAGCATGAAATCCCCTTTTATTAGAGAACTGCAGAACACAGTGTAAAAAGGAAATATTTTCCTTAATGTACATAGCCTATATCATAAAATGTCAAAGTCTGCAAATACAGTCATGAAGCACAATCGCTACTCATCATCGTGTCCTAACTATTACGGTGTTCATTACAAAACCGTCAAGAAGCATGTGTTCACTATAACATTTTCGTCTAAATTTTTTCGCCCACAATTAATTAAGTGATTTTGTCAAGGTGTTAACGATCAGTTCTATTTGCTAGAAACATATTCCTAAATTCTCCGGTGACCCGGGTATGTAATGCTTCATGATGGCACTCCTGGCACTGTTGGAGGATTACGCTAATGGCAGAATAAGGAGAGAACGAGAACGAGTTTTCAGGGACCATGATGATTTCCTGGCCCATGATGATGACTGGGCTAATAAGCCGATTTTAGATTCCCTAGAGCTGTGCTCTTGGATCTATGTGCTGAATTGGGTCCAGTATTAGAGAGGGCAACACGCCGGAACCATGCCAATCCCAGTCCAAATACAAGTCCTCACCACTCTGGGGCTTCTTGGCAACCGGCTGTTTCCAGCGGGAATTGGCAGACAGGTAAATTAATAATATAAAAAAACTATAAGTAATCCTCACAATTTGGTCTCTAAGACCTTTTTGTATATGAAATAATCTATTGGAATCTATCATCTCACCCTATAGGTCTGGTATATCACAGCCGTCCCTGAGTGCCATAATATATGCCTCGGGTGGCAGACTTTTATACCATCCAGCAAAAGTGTGCAAAGATTGTCAGGGCGTGTGGTGTTTTGCACAATATAGCACTGAGAAACGGTATTCCTCTCCCTCCTGATCTCCCTCTACCCCAGCATTACGACCCCGAGCCACAGCCCCCTGGCCGACAAATCAACGAGTGCAAGATCCGTGGGATGTCATGCGTTTTTTAAAGAAAGGACAAAACAAGGTTCTTCCTTGGTTTAACAAGTTCTACTAAATATTTATTTAATTCGGAATGTCTAAATCATCAATGAATGCTTTCGTGGAGTTCAAAACGAGTACTATTGTTAGCTTCAAGAGAGAAAAGCAAAATCATGCAAAGCAGAAAAGAGTTTTCACAATTCTCATAAGGAAGTGTGTGTTTGGTAAAAAGACCTCAACTGGCAAGACGAACAGAAAGACACTCTCAAAACTTCCTTATAAGGTTGTTATGGCTCTGAGAAAGCACTAAAGCTCCCAGTTCAGGCATTTGCTAGAGTGAGCTCTCATCGAGAAGAGACAGATAACTGGCAGAATGGATCATCTGAACTCTTACCAGGCTGTTGCTCTCCAGCGGTGCTGACCTGTAGGACCAAAGGTTTGCTCTCCATGTTGTCTTCCACTGAGTAAATACTGACATTGTATGACAGTCCAGGTCGAAGGTCACCCAGTGTCACAAATGTTTGAGTCTCAGGGAGGATGAGCTCAGTACTGCTGCCCTCGACCGAGGGTGTGTACACCACACGATAGCCTGTGCAAACGCATTACAAGAAAAAAAATTGTTAACACCTATTCAACTATAAAGACAATTTTAATGCATGAATGTTGGCACACAAATGTTACCAGTTATAGGTGCTTGGGGTTTGGACCATCTGATTGTGATGGCTGTCTCCTGTACATTTGAGACCTCATAATTAGTTGGAGTGTCAGGTGCTGTGAATAGACAGACGAATAATTTGAATGTGCAATGCAATCTGATCTTTTAGTGGATGGATTTTAAATGTAGTAAATTCTAAAGGTTTCTTTTGTTGTCGTAACCAACCACTTCATGTGGCAACTTCAAACCAACAACAAAAATTGAGCAACAAAACAAACATGTCAGTATTGAACTTGCTGTTTGCTATGGAAATGCTTTGGAACTAATTCATGCCTGGTAGGAAATATTCATGGCTGTTTAATGATCTCAAAAAGTTCATTTTGGCACAGTGATGGATATCTTACCAGTAGTCTGAGTAGTTGTCAGGATGAGATTTGTATCTCCTTCTGGATTGACTTCAAAAACTTGGACGTTATACCTACGGCCAGGCAGAAGATCTTGAATGTTCACTGATGTAGATGTTCTTGGGAGGTCTGTCGAAAACAAAGGGTAATTATGAAGTCAATAAAATTTTACGAAGCCACTTTCAAATTTGAATTAATTATAATTGGACAAGATTGGTATTATAAATTTAGCTTCTTTAGCTCAGAAGTTGGAACTTTTCTTCTCACTGCTGTCCATTTGAGCATTACTATTTCTCCTATTCATTTTTTAACAAGTTGCATGTCTCCTACAATACTTACCAATCACATTTTGTGGGGCTCCATCTTCAGAGAGTTCATATTGCACTCTAAATCCAGACACTGTCTCGGATGCAGATACCCAGGAGATGACGAAGCTGCTGGAGGTGATTTCAGTAACGGACTCTGAGGTGTCCACTATTGGCGGAGGCTGGGTGGTCTCACCCTCTGTTTTTTCCACTGCAGAAATGGGAATATGCTGGATGAAGTTTTCATGTTTTATTTCAAAAGCAAAGTTTTTGAAATTCCTAAAGAAAGGAAAAGAATTGAACATCTACGTACGAGAGCCATACGTAGTGGTGAAGTCAAAGCGAGTGACCTCTCTCGGTCCGTAGCGTAGAATGCTGATCAGCTGACCTTCATAGGTCAAACCTGGTTTAAGCCCTGAAATAGTGTGTGAGTTGATGTGCCCAGGAATGGTTACCTCCTTCCAGGGTGTCCGTGTGTTTTTCTGGAAAAGGAAAACGTTACACACTGAAAAATATAGAAGCTAAAACATCAATCTTGTTCAAAGAGGTGAATCTGTGGTAAAACTGTAGCAGACATATTTTTTTTCCTTTACTTGTTAAACAATTCTGCTTTATTTACGGTTTTGAAATAGCTTGACAAAGAGTGGTTATTTTAATAAAGGCCAGTTTGTTAAAAGTCTCTTGACATTTAAAATCAAGAAAATTGAAAGTACATTCCAAAAATATTTTTGAATGTACATTGGCCTGCAAAAATAAAATATTGTCCAAACACAGCTTCAGACAAATTGCAATAAAAAAGGCCCTGACAGAGGGAAAAAAAAATAAAAAATCTGAAACGCCTCTTTCTTTTAGTAAAATGCACAGTTTTGCAACTTTCCACTGAAGTCAATGTTTCATCGTATCAGACTGAAGAGTAAATTTGTGTTTTTAAGTTCAAGGACTGTAGCTTGTTTGTGTATGATGAAATCTCATCCTGTGCTTTTAGCATAGGTGATCATCCCTTGCAGACAGAGTTACACAAACATTCAATGAAGGGACAAAATGTCTCTCATTCCAGGAATCTGGATTACAGTCAATGCTTTTGTACTCTACTTTATCGACATAAATTGACACTAAAACTATATCACCATAAAAATCCAGCCCTGAAAATCCTCATAACGTGAGACTGCAAAACACAAAGACTTACGACTCTCCACTTGAGGATATATTGCGTAATGTGGGCAGACGGGGGAGCGTTCCATTGGATGGGATGGGAATTTGGCTGATTTCCAGCTTCTGTGATGATGACCCGAACAGGAGCTTGAGGAGGAGGATAAAAAATTGTGATTGTTAACTGATTAGATAGTTTCATATTGTAAAGGGCATTTACTCTGCACCTGTATTTAATATAGCATATGAGACAAAATGGGGGATAAACTGAAGGAAAGGAAATTAAAGAAAGGAGAAAAGTCTTTAAAAACAGTCCATTTTGTATTTGAAAAAAGTTTGGATAAGACAGCTGAATCTGCTGTTTGGCCATGTCTGAAAATGGATGATTGCATGGGTGCGGTGTTAAAAATCACACCCGGCCATAACATTCTGCACCCACTTTAGCCTTTATTATCCCCAGGCCTTCTCAGAGTTTGGTTAACAGCTGCATGCAATTCAAGGCAGTGAGGTCATTATGAACAATTCTAATGTCCTCTTCACCTCTGGCAGAAAACATATCAGCCTTTGTGGTGTCAAACCAAAATTACACAAAACAGTAAGATGGTAACCCAGATACAAATTCACAGTGGCCCTTCAAAAGTATGACCTTCAATATACAGTGCTAAAGACAATAATTTACAGATGGTCTGAGTGCGGCTGTTCTTTTTTGGTTCTGTGAAGTTTGTAAAAATACAGCTCACACTTTCCTCAAAAAAGGCCAAAAGCTAACAAACGGCAACCTGTCTTACATTACTACAGGCTATTTGGTTGCACAGAATCACAGATGAACAGCAGACCATATTATTAAAAGCTATGGATGGTATTTGAGAATCACATTTGATATTTTTCACAATTGCGCCGTAACCACAAACAAAAATAAAACTTTGCAAGGGCTCTAACACAATGGTGCTCAAAGGCAGGATTGTCAATGAAAAACAATTGTTTCTCACATCACGATATCATATGGCTAAACTTAATGGTACTTTCTAAAGCTTGGCAGCCCCAGTTACTTTATCTACTTTTTTTATAAATAAAAGAGCAATCTGGATATTCTGCTAAATCCATGTTCCATGGAAGAAAATAAAATATACATAAACACCTGTCCTATCTGGCTAACTTTAAATGGTTAATGTTCCCCCTGTAGAGGTTGACATCTGCTGAATTTCAAAGAGATTGTTGATAGTAAACGACAGACGAGAAATCCTTCAGTGGGACCATTTGAGACTTTATAAATATATATATATATATAAAATAAACATGCATAATCAACTGTTAGTCAAGTTAAAGGAGGGTAATTGCAGGAAAGTGACTGTTGGCAACAACAGATGTCCTGTTTCTTGCCTTTGAATTCACAGTCATTTTTAGTTCTGTTAGATGGGTCTTGTTTTTTTTTTAAGTAGTGAGGTCTCTTACCGGTAGACTGCAGAGGCTCACAGGACAGTTCACCGATGCCGTTACCATAGCAGGAACATCTATACGGGACACCTTGGATGACCTTGTTCCATGTCTCGCCAATCTGGTAGAACCCCTTTGTCTCGGGTTCCTGGCACTGGTCTAAAGAAAAAGATTAAATGATTTTTGTAGACAAAGTAAAAATAGTCTTTCTTTCATTACAACTCTAACATGTGGACAAAAACTATTGTTAAAATCAAGTCTGTTCAATTTGAATTGAAGGAAACATGGGCCATTCACGCTGTAAAATACTTTGAACATATAAAAGGAAGTTCTGACATTTTGAGAAAAAGGTTAGAAAAAGAAAAGAAAACAAAACACTGAACGTAGCAGCAAAATTAAAGAGTGCCGGCTTACCGATGGCATCACATTTCCAGCGACCACGACCTTGGCCAAAACATGTGCAGTTCATCATGTAGCCCTGGTCATGACGCTTATCAAAGGTCTCGTTAACATCATATGTCTGTCCATTCACAACGCACTGGTCTGAAATAGGGAATATATTTTTTTTTTAGTAACTTTACGATGACTACGAGTGACAAAAAAGGAGATCTGGAAGCAATTTGGGAGATCTGCATCCTTTATACTCCCAATTTTAATTTGTAGACAGAACCTACATAGTTTTGGACACTATCTAAAGACTGGCAAAGACCTTTATATTGTTAATTCTAATAAAAAATATTATTTCAAACAAAACAAATTCTGTTCTTTTGAAAGAATCCTAAAATGTGCATTAGGGTTTCCTATAAATATTAAGCAGCAAAACCATTTTAAACAGGGATAATAAACAGAAATGTTTCAAATCAACATATGAGAATGATTTCTGAAGGATCATGTCACACTGACGACTGGAGTAATGACACTGAGAATTCAGCTTTGCCAGAAATTTTTAAATCTATTTTAAACTATTTTAAACTGTAATAACTTGATGAGCATAAATCTCATTGTACATAAAATAAAGTATGCATAAGAATTTATATTCCACGTATTTTTTATTTACTATATTTCATAATGTCATGTCATAATCTAATGTCATGTCTAGAACAACTTTTTGAAATATCAGTGGTATATTTGTAAGATAAATGTGTTTGAAAACATCTAATGACCTCTGAGCTGAGTGTGGGAAATGCAGTTCCACTCTCCACGTCCGTTGCCCTGGCAAGTGCAGCGCATCATGTGACCAAGCGTGTCATGGCGTTTGTCCCACTCATCACCCACACGGTACATGACATCATTAACGGTGCAGACTTCCTCATGAGCTGGATTAATATGAAGAAAGGGAATTTATGATTGCATAAAATCCATCCAAATACTTACAGCAAGCACATCTATTCTGAATGCACATAATGTTCCATGTTCATTCTGGTCTCATTCTCCCTGGAACTCAGCCAGGAACTTTGTCTGGTCTGGACCGGAGCCAGGCTTAAAACCCTGACAAGGGCGGACCCCATAGATCCAGCCAGCGGAGCCACAAATCAGTACCCCATTACATGGCCTTAAAAACTCCAGCTCCCTTAATAGCTCTTAAATACATCTCGAGAACTCATTTGCAGGCCACTGAGTGTCATGGCCTGAGCACATAAATGACCAATTAAGGCCAATATAGCTATAAGTGTCTATAAAACCTGACTTCAGCTGAATGCATTAAAAAGAACCAATATTTTAAACATATAACAACACATAGTGACACAATGAGTACATGAAAACTATATTGTGACTGTATAAAAGGGACTTTTATGCATCAATGTGCTGAAATCTATCAGTTTTTACAGTGTTTTCAAATTGAAGTAAAGTTTTAATGTGCAAAATATGTCTTTTTTAACCTATTAATTAGTGCTGTCAAACAATTAATCGCATTCAAATTAAAGTTTTATGTGTGTGTACTGTGTATATTTATTATGTATATATAAATAACACACACAGATAAAGTATATATTTTGAAAATATTTCCATGTATATATTTATATTCATATAATTGATATTATATATAAATATTTTAAATGTATAAATTTTACAGATTTTTCTTAAATATATAAATGCATGTGTGTGTATTTATATATACATAATAAATATACACAGAACACACACGTATATTATGTAAACTAAAACTTTTATTTTGGATGCGATTAATCACAGTGCTACTATTAATGTATCTCCACTGTCAGGAATCATTTCCTCTGTTATCCTTTGAGGAAATAACTTCATATTGTAGTGAAAAAAGTCAGTACTGCTGTAGGGGAACTGCTTAGTACAACTTTGCAATTTCTAAAAGAAGAAAAATTGACCGAAAACAATTAAACATGCTCACCAGCCATGGGACAAAATCCGTATTTCCGATCTGAATCATAGTCAGTAGTGGTACCACACCACTTCATGCTGTCACGACGGCCGTCAGATGTGCAGTCTGTGTAGTTGCGTCCATTATACTTGAAGGGAAACTGGCACAGAGCACCATTAGAGTTTCCTCCACGAGTCGTCACAAGCTCTGAAGGACCAAAAAAGGAAATCAGACAAACCAAGAGTGAAATCTTGAACCATTACATTAATCTGCATCCTAGTGAAAATCTGTTATATGCTGGTTTCGACCAAGGCTTTGCCCCCTTGATCAACCAGTTTTACCAAGAAGACCATGTAGTGTGGCTATGCTGGTTGAAACCAACTTAAACTACCTAGTTAGCTGGTTTAAGTCAATGTATTCAAGATGCATAAAGAAAGAAGCTCTGAGATGCCCTTACGGTTCTTTCGGGTACAGAATGAGTACAAGCCGTCACTATCATAGTCAGATGTAGTACTGCACCATAACTGCCCATCTGTTCGACCCTCAGAGATGCAAGAGTAATAGGTGTTCCCACTAAAAACAAATGGGAACACACATGGCTGCCCACCGGAGTTGCCACCGTAAACAAAGGACTGTCCATCTGCGTAAATCAAAGAGAGAACAACTTTAATAATGGCACTGGGGTGACTCGAATATTTAAAACATTTTAACTTGTATACTTGTTTGGGAGATAACCACTTTGCACCTAAACAGTTCCTGTAGCTCAAACAATAGAGCATGGCAAAATTGGGTTTGATTCCCAGGAAATGCATGAACTGGTAAAAAAATATGTTTTATAATATGTTATTCGCTTTGGATCAAGCTTCTTCCAAATGCATAAATCTAAAGGTTTTTGCCTTTTTATGCACAGAAGTAGTAAAAAAAAATGACAACAAATGGATGAGAAACAACTTAAACCTACATTGGTCACATGCCCTTCAAGGTTTCCAAGAACTGGTTAACATAACAAGTGTACTAAATTTTCCTGAATCCCTAAATTCGGTTGAAATAGGTAAAGGTCACCTTGCTCTTCGCAGCTGATTCCTCCTCCAACACAAGTGCAAAGCATCTCCTTGCTGCCCTGACTTCTGATCCAGCTCATGCCATTTGAATAGTACACACCAGAATCAGTTTTACAGTCACCCTCCTCCAGAAGTTCAGCCAGGACATTGACTTGGTTTATCACTGGTGAAACCCTTTGAGTTGAGGAAGAGCCAGAACCTAGTAACAAAGACAACAGAGACAAGCTGTTGAAGCTTATAGCAAAAATCCCTTGGGATAAATGTGCTTTAGGATCTAGATTTTGTTTAGCCGCATTTCCACCACTGGAACTTTACACAGGGGCTGGTACTCGGTGTGTTTCCACAGCAGGAACCAGGATCTAAATAAAGTTCCGGGTAAAAAAAAAATTATTTATAAAGACAGCGCCTATTTGTTTCGCCGATTTCGGAGACGATCAGCTCCATGCGATCAGTGGGAGCTCAGTGCTCATGTATCCGCCTAGAGCAGTCTCAACTCAGCTAGTCCCTCTGACATTTGCCGCTGGCTCTGATGTCTCTTTAGTGGCTAAACATAAAATGTAATTAGTTTTGGGTAAATCTAACAGGTAATCTTTGGTCTTTATTTAATTTATCTATATGTTAAAATGAAAATAAACAGAGGCAATTGATATAATATGTCGTTTTATTGTAATGTAGGCTGTATATATACACATTTCCCTGAATGAAGTACATTTCTGCGGCTAGTTCCTGGGGAAAAAAAGTTCCTGGTACAATTGTTCCGGGTAATTTCGGTGGAAACGCTGCATCTTATTTTATTTGTCATTCCTTGGAATTCCCATTTGGATTCTTTCAGATTTTTTAATTTTTTTTATTTTACAGTAGATGTTCCAGTAGGTTTCCTTTAATTTATGTAATGAACATCTGGGCTGCTACACACTTATGCTACATATCATCTTGGCAAATTTGGCCTTCACTTTAGCAAATGTTGCACCTTTCATTGGCTTTAGTGTGATCATGTGAGCATTAACTCACAAAAGCATGGAGAATTGGAATTTAATAATGCAATTACGCATTTCCATCTATCTGACAGCAGATTTTGTACACATACCAATGGCGGGTGTTGCATGGGAAGCAGCATGTCTGTCACACTTCCATTCTCCACGACCGTTGCCTGTGCAAAGACACTGCAGAGCGTTTCCATTGGAGTCAGTTTTAGTCCAGGTCTCACCAATACGGTATGAGGTTCTAGTATCCTGGTCATTACAGCGGTCTGAAAAAGACAATGAAATGAGCTAAGGTAAAACAAATGGCACATTGCAAACATGGAAAATCCTCTTTACTAAGATACATTCACATTTATTCATCCAACCCTTTTTTTTCCCACTTTCGCTTGGCACAAGCTTGTTTAGGAAACACCTCCACACCGCCACTCTTCAGTAGGTTGTCTTTATTTATAACCCTGATGAAGTGTTTTCCGACACTTTCCAAGCAGAGAAGGTGAAGGAAGTGAAGATCGTAATAGTGTTTGTTCACGCCCTCCACTTCCTTTCACTGCAAGATTTCAACTTCAATAGGCCTGGAAAGTGAACACTGTAATTTTCCTTGTGCATGCTCCCATCCAGTTATACAGAGTTTGCATCTCTGCAGAGCTCATTCTGGTAATTATGTAATACGGGTGTGTCATGCAAATAACTACAAAGTCATGAAAGGACACATGGAAAGTTGCTGTGCTTTGGAGAAAAAAAACAGGACCTTAGAAATAAGTAGGCGTCTACTGAGCAACAAATACAACAAAAAGGCGCTTCTACTGACACTGAAGACATGCAATATTGAAAACAAACTCTTACTTCTGGAGGTGCAGGTGATGCGTCCGTTGCCCTCTCCCAGACAGGTGCAGTCTACTATCATCCAGGATTGGTAGGGTTTCTGCCATGTCTGACCAACCACATATGAAGCTCCTAGCGAGTCATCATAGCAACGCTCCGCTGTGAAGATACAATAAATTTAGCATCTTGTTCTATCCACTTGGGTGTGGCATGCCAAATTTCCGAAAAGAGTCGCATGTAATTTCATCTCAATGTGCATATACACATAACCAACCAAGCAACAAACAAATAACAGGGCATTTAAATACATACATACATAAAGAATGTGCATAACATTTCTAAGGAATTAAAATTTAATGCAATTTTAAAATTGTTTAAAAGAAATCCTTAAATAGTTATACCTGCTCTGTAACTGTTTGCAGAGCTTGATTAGCCTGTTTATACAGATTTACAGGAATAGCTATTTGCAAAATGTTTGCAAAGACAAATGCACAGTACGCATAAACACTGACTCACCAACTGGTTTACAAGTCCACTCTCCCTTTCCATTGCCAAGGCACACGCATTCAAGCATGTAGTCTCCAGTGTCGTGTGGTCGTGTCCAGGTGTCTCCGATTCTGTAGGAATTTCCTCCTTCATGGCAGCGATCTGTAAACAAGAAAAATAGGATAGTTTAGTATGTTTTTTTTTTTTAATGTACAATTTTTCTTTCTTTTTTTTTCTTTTTTTTTCTTCTTCTTCTTCTCCTTTCTTGGACTTACTTGCGATGGTGCAGCTAATTTTGCCTTTGCCGGACCCAATGCAGGTACAGTCCCATATCATGCCATCCTTCGGTCGCTCGTAAGTCTCTCCGACTCGGTAGGAGCGCGCATTGATTTTGTCATAACACGTCTCCTCGGCTACAGGTGACAAAAACGTGCAGATAAACCATATATATCTCCACCTACATCATACTGCAAATGGATCACCAAAATAAATCTTCACATTAAATGCACAAAATTACCAAACAACTCGTTCGGCGCGCATACAGTACGTGCGTAATTGCGCATTCTTGCGCACTCAAAGTAAAATGTAAATGCAAACTTAAACATAATCTCAGAAGCTCAGAATAAAAAGATCTGAATGATAAAAACACTCACCTGCAGGTTTGGATTTACACTTGACCCCTGAAGCCCCCTCACAAGTGCAGATGAGAGTGCTCTCCATGTACTGACGCTCCCACTGATCTTTCATTCTATAAAATCGACCGTTGTCGTTGCAGCCAGCTGAAGTTAAAAAAGACACTTTTTACCACGCTTTCTTTCTCTTTCTTTCTTTCTTTTTTCCTTGTACAGTGGTATTATTTATAATATAAATATGTAGATATAATGTTTTGTTAACACTAAATTTCAAAGATAATTTTTTTCCTATTTACATGCATTATTAGCATTTTGGCTGTTTATTAGTATTTATAAAGCACATATTAATAATGCCTTATTCTGCATGGCCGTATTCTACATCCCATAATCCTACCCCCTACCTACATTTAACGTCCCCCTTACTAACTATTAATGAGCAGCAAATTCTGGGTTTACTGAGGCAAAAGTTAATAGTTATTTAGTTAAAAGTGAAAATTGGATCTTAAAATTACGTATGCCCTTTTTTCGCCCCAAATGAATAACCTGATGAACTTACTTTCATGGATTGCTAAACTCCTGGCTTCCTCGTAGACCGGGTCCAGACGGATTTGTTGCTGCGATTGTCTTTTACTTTTCCCTGCAGATTGTGGCATACAGTGGACAGATCCCCCGATGCACAGCAGGAGCAGAAGCCTCTTTACTGAGATACGGGTCATTTTCACCCGCTACGGAGAACAAGTGTGTCAATGTGCAGTGTTTTCTGTTGCGCACTAAAGAGGAAGGCGCGGAGAGGTTCGCCGGGCTGATTGTCTTTGCGCACGGTTGTATTTCAACTGCCCTTCCCTGACTGTACTGAACCTCCGCCGTCCAGCTGATGTGGGACGAGTGCTCTTTTAAAGGGGGATTTTATCCAGCCCAGTGTGGAGAGAGAGAGAGAGAGAGAGAGAGAGAGAGAGAGAGAGAGAGAGAGAGAGAGAGAGAGAGAGAGAGAGAGAGAGAGGAGAGAGAGACGAGAGGAGAGAGAGAGAGAGAGAGGTGTTTGGGGGCTTGAGTTGAGGGGTGTGTCTTATCCTGTCTATTCTTTGGTTCAGTGTCGGGAAATCTGGCACAACGCAAGCATCACCTGCGCAGTCATGAACCCGCAGGTAACTGTCAAGAGTTCACAGCTATTCAGAGTTAAACAAGTTCTATTAACATTAGATATATTTTAAATTACCTAACCACACACACACACACACACACACACACACACACATATATATATATATATATATATATATATATATATATATATTAAAATAGGCCTATCTAAATAGTTTAACGAATGCAATAATGAAAAATAATAAATATTCATAATATTAAATATATCAACATAATATTTAATACACATTATAAGATTAAATATCAATGTAACATGAAATATATAATATGTATAATACTTTGAATATTTATTGATCAGTAAATTATATTTTTATCTCAAATATATTATTACTAAATTCATATTTTATGTATGGTTTATGGTATTTATTCAGAATTATATACTGTTTATACATGCTAACATTCTTTTTTCAAACATCAGAGCAGTACATGTAGGCCTAGATTAAAGTATGAATATATGAAAATATATATATATTTTTACTAATTGTTACTAATGTAAAATAAATGTAATAAAAATAAATAAATAAATAAATAAAATAAAAAGCATTTTAAAAATAATATTATTTTTAATTAATTAATTCATTCATTAATTTACGGTCATGTACTGTGTTTTAATAATCAACAGTTTTAGAACCCAAAAGCCTTTGATCAAAATAACTCATGACATAAAATCAGGGTAAATTTAGAAAGTAAAACTGAAATATTTCTCTGTGGATGGTCATTTGTATTTTATAGGGTTTGTCTTAGATGTACTTCTCGAAATTCACATGTAACAAATGTGCTATCTCTTCTCTAAGTCTTTATTTTGTTTTATTTGCTTAGCTTAAGATTTATCCTCCATGCTGAATAAAGTGGAAAGAGTGCAGAGCAATTCTGGGCACGCTGCTTACCCATCATGCCTTGTGTTCTTTTTCATGTGTGGAAAAGATGCAGTGTCTCTGGTACATGTTTTTGTCTAGCCTGCGTGATTCTGGAAGTCACTAAGTAGAAAGGGAAATAGCAGCTGGCAAAAAAAAAATAATAATAATAAATTTAGTACTCTAAGGCACACAAACAAACACTTACAGGAACTGATGTCCAGTACCTGGTGTCCATGTCTAGGCATGTGACTCAGTACAAAACCTCATTGCCCACAATGTCAGCAGTCTACTGCTGCAATTTTGCTCAATTTTGTCATCCGACTCTTTCCTTTTCACATCTGTGAAACACATCGGAAGATCTTTAGTCATCATTTGAGAAGATCATGTAAGCTTGCTGTCAGTAAAAAAAAAATGTTCAAACCAAGTAGTACAAGACCAAGACATTCATAAATTTACGTACATTTTTCAATTCAACTTTTCACTAAGAATATTTGCTAATATAATTTGTAATAAAAAAGGTTGTATTAAATTATAAAAGAATGCAATATAAGAGTATTGCATTTGCAACTCATTTCTGTGTAAAGTATAACATTTAACATAATAGCATGACATATTTTTGACCTTTATGACTTAATGCCGGTATTGACCAATCAGAATCAAGCATCCTACAGAGCAGATTAAGTTTTTATTAAATATTTATTCTATACAAGTGTACTTATTGTAAATAATTTTTGTATTAAAATACATTATTGAAATACTTTATATTTATTAATAAATATTTATCTTACTGAATTCATATTTTATATATGGTTTGCAATTATATAATTCAATATACTCTTTATATAGTCTAAACTATTACAAACATCGGAGAAGCTCATGTAGATTTCAGTATGAATATAAAATATATGAATGTTTTACTTACTAATTAAACATTTTAAAGCATAAAGCAATGCAAGTTTTAACTAAAAAAGTGTGCTAATATAATAATAATAATAAAAAGTTGGAAGCAATTGCAAAATAAGTTGTGGTGTCCTATTGTATATAGAATGTAATGAAATATTATGACTTCACACTGTAATTGACCAATCAGAAGCAAGCATTCAACTGAGCAGCATAATAAAAATTATCAGTTAAAATGTGGGAAAAGTAATCACCCCCTTAGACTTAAAACAAGAATTCAATACAGTGAATTGCAATACAGCGAAGAAGTTCGGAAGAGGTGACATGAGCCTGTGTGAATTATTTTAAAGAACAAAATAAAATCAGGTTTCCATAGTAAAAATTTTACAATTTGTAAAGTGTTGTGCTTGTTAGCTGTCTAAATACTTTTTCATAACTCTGTATATGGCACATACTCACAAGCACTTCTCTGTATGAATTCGTCTCACACCTCATATCCAGTTACAGTACAGCAGTGTTGTAAGGGACCTTCTGAATCAGAAGCAAACAAGCACTCACACAAACACCGCAGACGTGGAGCAAAAGTACATTGACCATCTGACAAGTTCAAAAATGATTCAGAAGTGAACTGACATAACAGGCCGTGACTCAGCGACAGACAGGTGAGCTCATCAAGACAGAGATGAGGCCTCTACACGTTTTTGCCTCCAGCTATTTTTTCCTGTACATTCTGTGGAAAACTGCAGTCTCATCACATTTTTTTATTTTATTTTACATGCTGAAGAATCAACAGAGGATTAGCTGTTTAAACAACATGTCACTGAGAGAGCCATATAGTTGCTTAACAGAGTGGATCTGTATAGGGTAAGTTTCATATAAAGTCAGTGTGATTTGTGTGTACATTCACTCCATAGCACTTTTGCTGAACTTTTCCCCTCAAAGCTGATGCAAAACAGGACTTCACTGACAGCACCATCCAGCATTCTCCAAAGGGTTACAAGCCCTCTACTTCTATTAGTGCAACAAAACATTTGCCTTCTCTTTCATGCACACTGTAGATGGTGCAATAGACATCTTTAGAGATTTTGTGAATTCATGCTCAATTCATTGAGTTAAATCAGTTTAAAACGTCCTTTGCATCTACTTAAATCAAAATTTGAGATTATAAAATGAACAAACTGTAATCCTAGACAGAGGTTTCCATAGTTGTGGGTGCAATAAATAAATAAATAAATAATAGTTTATGCAAAAAGAAAAGAAAAGAACAGAATGGATATATTAATAAATATAACATTTTAATAACATAAACTGTCTATAAATGAATTAGAAATTATTGTAATTATAATTGTGTTAAATTAATTAACCAAAATTACACACAGTTTACTTTGATTTTATTTATTTATTTATTTATTTATTTATTTATTTATTTATTTATTTATTTATTAGCATTTTAATTAGGTAAGATACTTTAAAACAACATTACTAATAAATATTAATTCATGGTAAATACATATTAGGAATATTATTAATGTTAATCATATAAATTATTTATTACAACATTATATTAATTAAATAATATTAACTATATCAATTATATTTTTAATGATATTAAAATTGTTGATATTACAAAAATTAATTTAATGTTAATGTTAACTATATCAATAAATGTTATATTACAATATTATATTGATTAAATTAATGAATTATTATTATTAATAATAATATATAATTGTAAGTCATCCTGAAGCCCCTAGTCGGCCCGGCCCCCCGGTGTAGACCACTGTTGTAGAGGGCCATATGAGCTAGCAAGTTAATCTTGGCATGCCAACATTCCAATTTAGTGTTGACAAACCTTTGTATTTGTTGTTGGAGCAGTTAGTACAGATTTCAAGTTATATTAAGTATTATTTGTATCTCCTATGCAACAATTTAGTTCTTTGAATGTTCCAGTAACACCATCTTTTCTCTTTCTTACAGTGATGTTAGTGCACAGGGACAGATATATCCCAGACCACTTTGCTGATAAATGACCTGACATTCTCTAAGACTCCCAGATGGTCCACAAGCTTCACTCGCCCTCAAATTACTCTTTCACCTTGCCTGAGATAAAATTTACAAATTTGATTTTAACTGATAGCATGTAGTTTTCTGCAGTAAGAGACTAAATCAGTCTTAATCTACTGTTTGAGACTGACCATCCCACGTTGACCATTATCCCAAATTATTCACTGCTTTGAGCATTATTAACTCATTGTTTAAATAATTTCTCAGCTAAGCATATACAGATACTGCAGATAACAACTAGCATTTGCAGTTAGATTCACCAAATCATCTGAAAAAAAAAAAACATTTCATAACAGCTTTGGTCTCCACATTTTTTATATTCCGTTGGCAAAGATTGACTACTTAAGTATAATGGTCAATGCAGTGTACTAACCCAAAAACTCAAGAGTTCCACGATGAAATATTTCCTCCCAAACACCCAGAGTTCATCCCTAAAGCGCCAGTGTCTGCGTCATCGCCCCCTTTTGGCAGCATTGTGTTCAACATATTGTACCAGTCAAAGAATCATGGAGTTGGTAATAATTTGTATAAAGCAATTCAGCATGTAAGAATGATTTCTGCACTGAAAACTGGAGTAATGATGCTGAAAATTCAGCTTTATATCACAGGAATAAATTATGTTTTAGAAAACAGTTATTCTAAATTGTAATACTATTTCACAATATTTTACTGTTTTTATTACATAAAAATAATAATAATAATAATAATAATTAAATAAATAAATAAATCTTACCAACCCTAGACTTTTGAATGTGTACGTGTCAGTCAAATGATCTCTTCTTGTTTAGGTTGGTGATTCTTGGTCAGAAGAAGCTGCAAAGTGGAACAGACATTATGCTGATGACCGGGCTATGTAAGACAAGAAAGAAAGCAAAAATGTATCACACTTATAATTTATTTGGAAGCATTTTTTCCTACAGATTGATTTCATGCATCTAGACAAGCTAAGGACATGATTTTTATTAAATGTGAAGGCCTGAAGTGTTAGGTCAGCTTGAGCTTCAATCCAGAACTGGATTTTTGAGGTTTAATCATGTCCGGCGCCCACGTGTGTCTATGAGGTGGAGTGATTTTCCATGTTTTTGCAGGAAGGAACAGAGATCCACTCACCTGGGCAGACAAAGAAGCATTCACACATTTGTTCACCCTTTAATCACTGGACAGTGATTTTCATAATATGAAACAGTTATATAAAAGTGATTTCAACCTCTTCTGTCAGTGCTTCTCATTTGTAGCAACTTATGGTTGAGATGTTTTCATCTCATGCTCTTCCAGGACTAGGTGGGAGTACATTTACGGTCAGAGAGATAAAGCCTGAGAGACATTTGACATTATTTAAACATAAGAGATGTTGCCATGGAGTCTCCTGACAAACACAATCTTTAGCCAGAAAATTGCTGAGTCACATAGATTGGACTGTTCAAATGCCAGATGTTACTAATTAGTACATAAAGAGCAAAAAACTTCTTCCATATGTATAAAGTACACTATTCTTCCAAAATTATCTGTCTTTTTACATTATATACTTTTTAATAGTCTCTCTTATCCAGTTCTGGCTGTCCATTTCTTTAAAAATACATGAGCGAAATTGCAACACTCATTTTAGATATTAGCTTCACAAACAGTCATGAATATTTGAGTCATTTCTCTATTAAAGTAGATGGTAGAAAGAATCTTTTTTTTTTTTATTTGTATGACTGGATAGCATTTCTAGGGTGTTTCTTACGATGGTTGACAAGTGGGCTTCTTATGATTAACAAAGAATTTTGTCAAACTTATATATTGCGTGATAGGAATGAATGATTTTCTGGTTGCAGTGATAAAATGAAGCCAAGTGAGGTTATATAAACCCAAAATTCAGTTTTTATAAAAACAAAAACAAAGAATAAACAAAAAAAATAAACAGATAAAATTCAGGGAGGAAACAGGAAACACAAGAGACTTCCAAAACTTCAAAATAAAAGACACATCTACTATATGTATCTCTTAATGCTAAATTGATTGTAAAGCATTTAAACCAACCTGCTGTTAAAATGTTTAGGGTCAGTCAGATATATATATTTAAGAAATTACTACTTAAAAAACCAGCAAGGACATATTAAATTAATTCATTGACTGACAGTGAAGATATTAATGATTTAAAAAATATATTTCTATACTAAATAAATGTTGTTGTTTCCTAAAAGAATCCTGAAAAAAAGTATCACGGTTTTCACAAAAATACAAAGCAGCACAACTGTTTTCAACATTGTTCAGCAATAATAAGAAATGTTTCTTGAGCAGTGAATCAGCGTATTACAATGACTTATGAAGGATCATGTGACACTAAAGATGTAACCCTTACAAAAATATACCATGGTTTTATTATAGTAAAACTGTTTTCTACAAATACCATGGTTACACTATGATTAGTGTAGCAAAACCGTGGTCACTATGGTTTAACTATATTAACCACGGTTTTTTGTTTTATTTGTAGTGAAACCGTGGTTAATTTTCGTAATGGAATGGCTGCTGAAAATGGCTTGATGAACTCCCTTCTCCTTCCCTTTCTGCCACTTATTCTTTCTCTCTTCCTCACCTTCTTGTGAAAAGTGCTTCACATTCACACACAGAATTCCGGTTTCTGCATACTAATCTCGTGGAACGTCACTTTACCTCATCCAGCTCATGTTTGGCTGATGGAGCTTTGACAACGTGCTGGATTCCACATAAACACGATGCTCCACTGAACTAGTTCCTGTTTTCCGGGACACTCTGTAGTGAACAGCCAGTGGCGGCGAGACTCCCTTATCCTCAGGGAAACTCAGTGACTCAGCGTTGCTGCACAGGTAGACGTGTGTGTTTGTTGACGGTGTGTGAATGGTAATGGTTGTTTCAATCGCTCAGCAGTGTCTCTGACGTGTCTTCAGACCGTGCTTGTGTCTGCGGACTGTTGGTTCGTTGATGTGTCTTGTTTGCTGTGTTCCCATGATGTCTGGGATAAATAATGAAGCCTTTCATAGTGGTCACTCAGGTCATCTGTAAGTTCACCAATAAATAGCATTCAGTTTGCACTATCAAAATGTGTCATTAAAACAAAGAAAAATAAGTGTTTGATTGGTCATACAAGACTTAATTTATTATTCCAATAATGTTTTTTACAAAAATTACAAACCTGATTCCAAAAAAGTTGGGACACTTTACAAATTGTGAATAAAAACAGAATGCAATGATGTGGAAGTTTAAATTTTCAATATTTTATTCAGAATACAACATACTGTAGATGACATATCAAATGTTTAAACTGAGAAAATGTATCATTTTAAGGGAAAAATAAGTTGATTTTAAATTTCATGGCATCAACACATCTCAAAAAAGTTGGGACAAGGCCATGTTTACCACTGTGTGGCATCCCCTCTTCTTTTTATAACAGTCTGGAAATGTCTGGGGACTGAGGAGACAAGTTGCTCAAGTTTAGGAATAGGAATGTTGTTCCATTCTTGTCTAATACAGGCTTCTAGTTGCTCAACTGTCTTAGGTCTTCTTTGTCACGTCTTCCTCTTTATGATGCGCCAAATGTTTTCTATGGGTGAAAGATCTGGACTGCAGGCTGGCCATTTCAGTACCCGGATCCTTCTTCTACGCAGCCATGATGTTGTAATTGATGCAGTATGTGGTCTGGAATTGTCATGTTGGAAAATGCAAGGTCTTCCCTGAAAGGGACGACGTCTGGATGGGAGCATATGTTGTTCTAGAACTTGGATATACCTTTCAGCATTGATGGTGCCTTTTCAGATGTGTAAGCTGTCCATGCCACACGCACTCATGCAACCCCATACTATCAGAGATGCAGGCTTCTGAACTGAGCGCTGATAACAACTTGGGTTGTCCTTGTCCTCTTTAGTCTGGATGACATGGCATCCCAGTTTTTTCAAAAAGAACTTAAAATTTTGATTTGTCTGACCACAGAACAGTTTTCCACTTTGCCACATTCCATTTTAAATGAGCCTTGGCCCAGAGAAAATGCCTGTGCTTATGGACCATGTTTAGATATGGCTGCTTTTATGACCTATAGAGTTTTAGCCGGCTACGGCGAATGGCACGGTGGATTGTGTTCACCGACAATGTTTTCTGGAAGTATTCCTGAGCCCATGTTGTGATTTACATTACAGTAGCATTCCTGTATGTGATGCAGTGCCGTGTAAGGGCCCGAAGATCATGGGCATCCAGTATGGTTTTCCGGCCTTGACCCTTACGCACAGAGATTGTTCCAGATTTTCTGAATCTTTGGATGATATTAGGCACTGTAGTTGGTGATAACTTCAAACTCTTTGCAATTTTTCTCTGAGAAACTCCTTTCTGATATTGCTCCACTATTTTTCACTGCAGCATTGGGGGAATTGGTGATCCTTTGCCCATTTTGACTTCTTGATCCGCCACTCTGAGAGGCTCTTTTTATACCCAATCATGTTGCCAATTGACCTAATAAGTTGCAAATTGGTCCTCCAGCTGTTCCTTATATGTACATTTAACTTTTCCGGCCTCTTATTGCTACCTGTTCCAACTTTTTTGGAATGTGTAACTCTCATGAAATCCAAAATGAGCCAATATTTGGCATGACATTTAAAAATGTCTCACTTTCAACATTTGATATGTTATCTATATTCTATTGTGCATAAAATATAAGTTTATGAGATTTGTAAATTATTCCATTCCTTTTTTAGTCACAATTTGTACAGTGTCCCAACTTTTTTGGAATCTGGTTTGTAGACAAAATTCCTTAGATGCATTGTAAGTTATCAAAAAAGTAGCAAAGAACCACCATGGTTATGCTCATGGTACTGTGGTATTCTTTAAAGTACCTTGGAATACTATGGTGAATAAATGTGGTAATTCACTGTTCTTTATTTACACTTAAGCTGTACCATATTATTATTCTGGTGCAGTTGAAATTTTGTTGGGTAGCACTTTGCATAAGAGCAGCTGCTAAATGAATACATGTAAATATAATCCAGTACCATGGTACTTTCATCTGATTCCATCATTACATCATGGCACCACAACCATCACTGTGTTTTGGTGACATGATCCCATTTCCTGTCTCTACCATGAATAGTTCAGAATGAAGCATACACAAAAGTTATGTGTCCTAGAAGAAAAAAAAGTAAGAAAAGAAATAAAAGTCCCACAATAAGACAAATAGAAGAGAATGGATTGTAAGAATGGCAGTTTTACAAATGAATATGGAAAGCTACTCATTAGGAGTACAGGTGTTGGTCATATAATTAGAATATCATCAAAAAGTTGATTTATTTCACTAATTCTATTAAAAAAGTGAAACTTGTATATTATATTCATTCATTACACACAGACTAATATATTTCAAATGTTTTTCTTTTAATTTTGATGATTATAACTGACAACTAAGGAAAATCCCAAATTCAGTATCTCAGAAAATTAGAATATTACTTACTGTAAGACCAATACAAAGAAAGGATTTTTAGAAATCTTGGACATGGAAAAGTATGAACATGAAAAGTATGAGCATGTACAGCACTCAATACTTAGTTGGGGCTCCTTTTGCCTGAATTACTGCAGCAATGCGGCGTGGCATGGAGTCGATCAGTCTGTGGCACTGCTCAGGTGTTATGAGAGCCCAGGTTGCTCTGATAGTGGCCTTCAGCTCTTCTGCATTCTTGGGTCTGGCATATCGCATCTTCCTCTTCACAATACCCCATAGATTTTCTATGGGGTTTAGGTCAGGCGAGTTTGGCGTCATATAAGTTTCACTTTTTGAATGGAATTAGTGAAATAAATCAACTTTTTGATGATATTCTAATTATATGACCAGCACCTGTAGTTTATTTCCATGCAATATCCCAAATAACCTGATGGGTTGCTTAGTTGTTCCTATCTAGACTGTGGGCCTGGGGTCTGTTAGTCGCACAGAGCCAGACTTTCAACTATCGGCATGAATTCTCTTCACTTTTGTAGCTTATTCTTCACCACCATGACTGTTAAACCAACATGTAAAAGTGACCAACTACAGATCCGTTTTTTTTTTCTTCTTCTTCTTTTTTTCATGCCATGTCAGCTCAGGTTTATCTGAAATTGTAAGAAATGTAATAATTGAAGAAAATGAAGCAGTCTCCACAAACACAGTAGAAAATACTGTAGATTGATATTCTTATAGACATTCTACTTATGCAAAAGCAATAAGAGAAGATTTATATATAATAAAGCCACAAATCACATAATTATCATTACACACTGATATAGCTGGAACTCGGGTGCAAAAAGTCTCCATTGTAAGGTGCTTGCAAGACTTCAGATTTCAGCCTGCACACCTTAGTGAAGTCTAAACAGTGTCTGGAAACTGCAGTGCAGAGTGGGATTTGATCACACATACACACACACACACACACACACACACACACACACACATACACAGACACACACACACATACACACATACATACATACACACATACATACACACACATACATACATACACATACACTGCAGGTGCAAGGTGAGAGAACTGGTAAAACAGCTGCCTCTACGAGACCCAAGAGGTGCTGTTTGCTAAGGTGTCTGACTGGTTTCTTTTTCCATCTCACGAGTCCACTAAAATGTCTGAATGACACTGTGGTTCTACAACAGGATTTTTTTCTTTACTGAACCCAGTGAAATGCTCTTTATATTTGCACAGAAATGCAATATCTTAACCACACATCTTAGCAAAAATGCTACTTGAGATGTAACCACAATAGAAGGGATAATCTAAATGCAAATAATGAAACACCACTAACCATGACAAACTTTAAAAGTGTGTCATCTTTTAAAAGGGTGGAGATAATGTTTCCCTTATCTTTTTGATGTCAAATTTTGTAATTCCAAATAAAAGTTAATAATTAATCCGTATGTAGATTCATTTGTCTTTAGAATATAGGCATATGCCAGTATGACAAGGTATATTAGCTTAACATCCTTCAAAACAAGATTTGTGTCAAATCTTGTGGTTTATGAGGTAGATTACTGGGTGACAACATGAATTATCCAAATTTGTGAGACAATTAGAATTTTTCGAAATTGCACCTTTTTGGTAATAATTTTATACATGTTGTTTGGTCTATGCTGTTCATGTTAATACATTTTTTTGAGACATTTTTGTATGCTTTTTTTATGATAAAAAAGTTTGGTATTGTGTTTGGTTGCCAAACAAGTTGAGAACCACCGGCTAAGAAACAAAACATTCTTTTAAAATACAATAAAGATAAATAATACATTCATCCCAATTATGCCAATGATTTACAATTGCGAGTCAACTTCAGAATCTCGCTGGAAGTAGTAAGTAATTTTAAACTTTTTGCATACTGTTTTGCTAATACTGTGAATTTGGATATTCTACTCTTTCCACATACTCACCTACTATATGGCAGGGAAGAATGAGATTTCAGATGCAGCCCTTGAGACCACTTGGTTAAAAATCATTGGAATAGTGATTCAAAAAAGTGAAGATGGTGAAGAATTTATTTTTATTTTTTTTCTTGCAAATGCCATTTTATTTCTGATGCAATGACTTTGGTTTGTACGTGTAGTTCATGCGTCCAAATTCTTTTCAGGGCCACTGTGTTATTAAGCAATTAACAAAATCTATATATACTCATTTCAGGGGCGTAGCAACCATTATAACTTTTAGAAATGTCTATGTTTGTCCCTTCACGTTTTGACTCATACATTCAAGTCCTCCCGCACACATTTTTCAAATATTTCATACACCCTTATTTTAATTTGCAATAGAAAACTAATCCAGTGCAACATGAATTTCATCATTATATCTACTGAATATCTCATGTGAATACTATAGGTGATGAAACCTATTTTACAAACAATTCTTTGTTAGCGATACAGTCTATTCTTGATGTCCTTCCTGATGATCTCTCTATTTGGCAACATCCAGACATCCAGGTCCTTTTGCCCAAACCAGGCAAATGAATATGTTGATTTAGTGGCTGTTGATAGTATGACCTGACCATCCGCTGGTAGTAATAGCGTTCTCTGTTCTCTAAATGTACAGACACACACACAAGGTTGGGTTGAAAGAGACATGCCTAAAATGGGCAAGTGTTTTCTCTACTAGCCGAGAGCAAAAATGTCCTGAGTCATTTCATCCAACCAAAGGCATGTTAATAAATGCAGTTGTTCTGCTGTTTTCTTGCTTCTTCATGTCGTCTGGTTGAAGTTGTTTTAGTGCTAACTGTCTCAGATAACCTGTTTTAGTCAAGTTGATTTATACATACAATAACAAAACCGTTTTGAGCTTTAATTCTATAAATGAAAACATATTAGGCCTGCCAAAAAAAAGCGTGACATACTGTAAGTTTATGGTTATCAAGAATGTATTAGATCTGGACAGCCAAAAAAATAATAAAAAAATTGAGCCAGAGCAGAATTTGTTTCAGATTTCCTTTCTGCAGTTTCTGAAGGTGATGTAACCCAACAGCTGTATGTGTTTTGTGATGCCCTAGTATTTCAGCTTTCAGACTGTCTGAAAGATAACCAGCTTCATCCTGTTCACAAAAACTTCAGCGTGTTTATCTAGAGAACAAAATTCAAAGGATAGTAAACATTTATTTAGACCTAATGCAAGAGCACTGAATCAGTCCAAGACTCCGGCGGAAATGAAACACTTGCTCCTTGAAGTAAACCTTTAAAAAGCACATTTTCTCTGATAAACAGCCAGTCTTCCTAAAAGCCTAATTTGAAATAAGCAAATATTAACTTACGGACCACACAAAATGCTTGAAAGTAAGGTTTAGACATCCGAATCTCTTCTAGCCAAAAACAAGAAACAATCTGTACCAAACACATGTGATTCACCTAATAGTGAAAGCAAATACTTACAGCACACCAACTTAAAGGACAGTCTCCATGCATAGAGCTGCTTTCTCAAGGGTTCAGCGGCTCTCTCTGTAGCTCTTTAAAGTCACAGGTCACTCACAGATATAATCTTTGTGTTAACAACAGCTTAGAACTTTTAACTCTTGGGCAACCAGCACCCAAACATGATAACATCTGGGCCCTATTGAGTATTGGGTGCATGCTTCTTCGCAATACTCAAGTGGTTACAGTTTTGCTATGAATATTGCTTTGTCTTTATTTAATAAAAAAGATCTGCACTTTGATTTTTGATCCTAAACAAGTGCATTCATGTGCTATGTTTTACTATCATCATTCCTGAGTGGATATTTCTCATTGTAAATAGTTTCTTTCTTGTCTACTACCATTCAAAATATTGGGGTAAGTAATAGCTATTGAAATTACTACTTTTACTCAGTGAGGAAACATTCAGTTGAACAAAAGTGACAGTAAAGATATGTATAATGTTACCAAAGTTTTGTTTCAAATAAATGCTGTTCTTTTAAATGTTCTAAAGGATCCTGAAAGAAACATCTTTGTTTCTACAAAGATATTAAGCAACACAACTGTTTTCAACATTGATAATAAATCATATTAACATTATTTTGGAAGGATCATAGGACACTGTATAATGACATAATGGCTGCTAAAAATTCAGCTTTGCTTCACAGGAATAATTTTTTTTTTTTTTTTTTTTTTTTTTTACATTTTACTGTTATCAAATAAATGCAGTCTTGGTAAGCATATGAGACATCTTTAAAAAACATGTTTTAAAAATCTTACTGACCCTCAAATTTTTTAATAGTATTGCACCTGCATGCTTGAGCATATTGTGTGAGGTTTACTTGCTTTACATAACAGGACTGTTTATTTGTTTGTTTGTTTTTACAAACTACAGACAGGTTTTAAAAAAAAAAAATGTTTTATTTTTTCACAGAATGTCACAGACATTGCATTATACCTGGAACAATAGCAACAAGTCATTGCAATTAATTCACTGATGACGAATCATGCATTTTAGACTTCTGCAGCTGTTGTTATTCTCGCATTTGTCATTGTCTGAGAAATTGAGTCTTTAAGTATTTATCAGAACTGCTGCTATTTGTCTTGTGAAATAGCTTGGCCTTTACTGAGTGGAGACAATTCCTACCGAAAAAAAAAAAAAAAACCTTGCATCAGTGGTAGGCTAGATGGTATCAGACGGTTTTACCACGGTGTCACTTTATTTAACATGGTACTGAATGCGAACCATATGCATGCATGCATTTACAAGGTACTCCATTGTGCATGTCCAAAAACCATGGTATATGTCCAAAAATGGTATTACAATAGTACTGTATCTAAAAAAAAAATGCACTTTTTCTTACAAAACCTAGACTCAAATATTCTGCCTGGCACTGGTTTTCTCCCTGGTGCCAGGCTTTTGGAGAATGTCAAATGTACATTCCAGTGCCATTTTCTCTCACAGGTCACTCTGAGTCCAGTGAATGCCTTGGAATTGCAAATGTAGTAGGCTTTTGTTGCAGAGCATATTTGCGTTGAGAGATAACTGCATCTCATGAGAGTAACCGGAATGTTGAAAACAAAGCTTTTTACACAGGACACAGTATTTAACATGGGCCTGTCTGCTGGGTTCAGCTGGGTTCAAGACCTCACCATAATCTCATCACAGTATTTTAGGAATCTAAACCGTTCAGATACAATATATTCGCACACTTTCAAAAGGAAGACAGTTATTAACCGCACCCTGGACTCTCCTTTTAACACAGGAACTCCAGAAGGACTAAAAAGGTGAAGTGCAAACACCAGTCAGCACACTGGCTTTTGTTGGACTCTAACTGTGGTGTGAAACTTTCTCTCGTTTGGAGCCGAGTCATTTCTGCTGTCCTCCTCATGACTCAGACTCTGTCTGCCTGTTGGAGGCGTAGACTTGGTGCTAATTAAGGTATTTCCCAGCAACCATAACTCCTGTTTTGGGAGGGAATAACTGCGGGGACTTGTTTGGTATTTTGCATGAGCACATTGCCAGAAATTTTCCATAGCTGGATGCTCAGTGGTATTTTATATCTTCATAAAACTGTTCAAAAACTGTGCAGTATTTTTGAGAACTCACTGACAATAAACTTTAAGGAAAAACAAAAAGATAATATTTTAATATTGATTTAAAACAAATATTGTAGATATGTCCTACTCTAACCTAAAGAATGCCAAACCTGACAGATTTGTTCTTGGCTTGCTCTTACAATCCTATAAATATATTTACGTGCAAAATGTTGATACATTTGTGTGAGTTTTCCTGTCAGTTATCATCTTTTTTGTCTAACTGATGGAATCAGTTGGTGCACTGCAAGAAATGACTGATTGGCAATAACAATTTTATTTTTATTTTATTTTTAAATCAACAGATGTGGGAAGTAACTGACTGCATGTAATCTAGATTACATAATCAGATTACAAAAAATATATACTTGTAATTAGATAAAATTATATTTGAAAATAGTCATAGTCAGACTACTTTTTATTGATTACATATATAAATATTAATTAATATATTATTCATAATTTATTGATTCCTTTTATTTGAATTATCACTCATTGGGTTATTAAATCATGTATTTAGAAGGCTTTTGTCTTTCAAACATATTAAAATGCACAAATTCACATTATTTAACATATTTACTTAATGCAGGCATTCCCAAACTTTTTTGTCATCTGAACCTCTTTCACCTAATATATTTACTTGAAGTACGCCTGATATTTTCAAATAAATATTTTAATAGTATCACATTTGCATGTTTACGGTTCTCTGACATTGGATAATGGTCACTTGACATGAAGGTGAACAAATAAAATAAAATAAAAATTGTTTATGTTAATTGATGTTATTCTAAAATGATTTATTTCAGTTTTACATTTTTATGATCTAATTAATTATTAGCTTTTTATTGAACTCACAACTGCAGTTCCTTTATAATCCCAGTTTGGGAAACCTTGACATAATGTAATGTGTAATGCACTACACATTGTTAATTATTGTTATATTTAATCTTTGTATTTTTAGATCAATATGGTACAAGCTTTTCCAATTTAAATCAATTTGAGAAATGAGTAAGGTCAAAATCTAAAAATCCATCTAAAAGTAATCTAAAAGCAAGTAGTCTGATTATATTAAAATGTAATGTAATAGATTACATTATAACTACAATTCATGTCATGTAATTTAGAATCAGTGACGGATTACAATTTGTAAGTAATCTACCCAGCTCTGTTCATCAAATTAATGTTTAAAATAAATGTAAAAAAAAAATGTTCAACACAACATTTTATATATACATCAAGTGTCTGTCTCTATGAGAAAGTCATAAATCACTGAATCAACTTCTTTCAAAAATACAGATTTGTTTAGGAAGAAAAATGACGTCTGTCTTTGTGAGTGAGTCATTAAATAATTCATTTACTGTAACTGAACCATTAAAAACACTGATTGTCCCAAGAATGATTCAAGTGGCTTCAAGTGTGAGTGTCTTTATTAGTCATGAAATCATTCAATTAACCAGTTTGTTCAAAAACAGTAATTCATACAAAACCAACAAGTGACCGTCATTATGAGTAACTCACCGAATCAATCATTTAACTGTTTTGTTCAGAAACAGTGATTCATCCAGGAACGTCTACACTGTTTTTCTACTTTGTTTTAGTTGGAGAAACAATTATACACAAATCAATGAAGAATATTTTTTCTAAAATATATATTAATCAATATTCATCTCTTGTCTATATATAAAACCAGTTCATTCTGGAATGGATGCGGTAATAATGAAAGGCCTTGGTTTATGATCACTCCTTAATATAGAGCCCACAGGTGCCGTGTTGTGTGTATCACTCCCGCTTTCTAAAGGAAGTGAGTCTTACATAACCTAATAAGCAGACTGAGTGCAAACAAGTCTGGTTTTGTTAGACGAGAGCCAAGGGAGGAAATAAATTCTTTCCGTCTCTTCGTGGTTCTTTAAAGCGTACAGTGAGCGATGGTCAAACCTCAGACAGCGACAACATTGGGTAAGACTGTAAACTGGCAGGACAAGCCTGCTGTTTAATGTGGTTATGTGAGGTACAGTTTGTTTCCCCGGCCAAACTCGGGGCCAGAGAAGAGACACGAGAAGTGCCACGTGATTTCCAGAAGGTGTGACATCATCGCGGGTCTATGCAGTAAAGTTCTCATGCAGCAGAACATTTAACCATTGAACGTCTCATTTGTGACTGTTTTCTTCTCCAAAAGAATTCGAGACAGATTCAGTGTTAAATTCTACTTGTTCATTCACACACTTGTTTTTACGGGAATATTTAAGGGAACATCAAGGGAACATTTATGGTATGCATGGTGGTACATTACAAAACTGACTTTGAGGTGAGTGTTTGGATACCAACAGAGAGGTTGTAGACTAAACATCAAGTGTCATGTGAAGCATGAATGTGAAGTAATATTTTTTATAAACCATATTTCTCACATACTGAACAAGTAGCTAGCAGTAATAGCACTCCTTTATAACAACAGAACTAACTAGGGTCACAACAGAAAACAGTACCTCTTGCGCACCAAATTAATCACACAATTTGAAACAATAGTAGTCATATCTTTATTAGTAATATCTTTATTTGTCCCTTCACAGGGCAATTTATGTATGTAAATTATTAAAAAGTTAAATAATATTAAACTGAGTACGTGATATGTGATATAAAAAACAGATATAGATGGATTGATGGATAGACAGATGTTTATTCTGTCCTTTCCTTTATAGAGGAAATAACAGATTATTTCCTCCATGACAAAATCTATGATGTAATCTCCACACATCTGGAAGGCTGTTTCTGTACTTTCTCTTTGTTGCTCAGTCTTTGAACATTGCTCTATATTTAGGAAACCCCTCACAAAAATAAAGATGCTTAATGACTGTCTTCAGGTCTTTAAGGAGACCCTTGACCACCACAATTATGTAATGATTGTAGAAACTAAAAATCCCCATGCAGCCACAAGAGTTCTTCATCCCTTAATCATGGTTGAAAGTTACAGGCCTCAATTTGTAAAGAGACAGATGACCCATGACATCACAGTAAATGGATGTCAGAGGTGGACTTTGACTTCTTAAGTACTTATAAGGAAAAAAATAAGGTCTTTTTTAGAGAACATTTTTCCATGCCCTCCCTATTTTTAAGAGGGATCCACCAAATGAACTAACCAAACTCACGTTTCTCACCAAATCATCCGAAAAGGAGATGGACATACATTTTTATCCATCCAATTTTCTATCTTTGTACTCTGTATGTCAGCACAGCAATTTGTGTCAGACAAAAACATCTGAAAACAAAGCTGATAGATCAACCATGATTGATAACATTCACAAACGGCTGAGCAATTCAAGTTTCCTCTGCGTCCAGCTTTCTCAGTTATCATGTCTGACAATCAGCAGCTATGTTGTTTCAGTCCAGCCATGTCACAGAAAGCATCTGCTCAGAGAACTGCCTATTCCTCAGGGCTTGAGATCACTGTGGAGATTTATGACTCAAGATGCTGATAAGAAAACAAAAACATTTTTACAGGAACACTGAGGTATTCTGCTTATTTTACTAAAAGGTCTGATTTGAAATAGCTTGATGCTCTAGCTGTATGTCAACAATTGTCTAATTTCTGTATGTTTTAAGGAATTTTACAAAAACCTTTGGAGACAAAAACTAAACTATGAAACTAGTTGAAATTTTTATCTATTCTTTAGACATAAAGATTTTGAAATACTTTAAAAGCAGAGAAGATCATATCCAATTTTCCATTCATGCAGTTTTACAGGAAGAGAAAAACAGCAAACATAATTCCAAAAGATCCCTTATTACCTTCCAAGAATGACACAGACAGTTGGGCTTTGTCAGACTGTTTTTAAAGTGGTGATGGGAAAAAACATATTCATAGTCTCAACAGTCTGAAAACTACCTGACTGATAAGAGTTTCTCTATTGCTAGCAGCAGATGATTTGAGAAAGTTTAATGCTAATATGCATATCCATAAATACAGGTTAACAGCAACATGAAACATGCAGTTAAAGTTTTTTTCAAAATATCTCTGAAAGACCTTTTCTAGTCAGGGAACATACTTAGGCACAGTAGGAGATCCATCAATTAACTTCTGATGAAGTTAAAAGCTGCATGTTCATAAGAACCAAATCTAAATTTAAGCCATTTTTAACCTGAAGCGCTGGTTCCAGCTAAAATACAAGTCTATTATCAATAATGCTTTCTCCAGTGAAAAAGTAATCGCATCTGAATCAGGAGAGAAATATGCATAGACCAAGAAGAAACAGTTTAATTTAATATGCCTTGATGGATTTGATTCTTACAAACATGCAGCTTCTCATGTTACAGTAATATCATGACGTTTATTATCAGCTGTTTGGACTCTTATTCTGATGGAATCCATTCACTGCAGATGATCCATTACTGAACAAGTGATGTGATGTTACATTTCTCCAAATCTGTTTTGATCTTGGATGGCCTGAGGCTGGATACATTTTAATTTTTGGGTGAACGATTTGCTGTTGTTGTTAAATTTCTTTTATATTCAAAGAGTAAAAGAAACCACTAGAATTAAGTCAGAAACCACAAAGAACAATCAGAATCAAGAGGAAACTATTTGCACAAATATTAATTGATGGGTTAAGGCTCTTCACACAAATGGCTCCCAGTGAAGAAAGTGCTCTTGTTGTTTATTCTCTCTCTCAGAACAAAGTCTGTTTTGCAACCTATTTGTTTGGGTAAGCTTGCTTTAAATGTTGATGTAAAAAAAAAACAAATTTCGAAATAAAAGATATGAAATAGAACAATAATATACAAATGTTTTTCCTTTTTATATGCACTGATGAATGCATAGGGGCAACACACCATTAAGACATTAATAGGTAAAAGTGCTTGTTTGAATTAAGATAAGCCAAGTGATATTTTACCACTCTTATTTGTCATATTGATAAACCTCTATGCTATCTGTGGAAACATCAGCGAATATAGTTCCCACATTAATACAGTTTTTAAGTTGGATGATTTCATTAATTTCAACACGTCTAATCCGATGCTTTTCATCAAACAATTATATTGTGCTGTATTATATTAAAAACCCACTGAAAACCCATATTAATGAATCAATATATGAGGATGTATCCCTCTCAGTGTCTAGAGTGGTTTTGGACATTTACTAAGTACTAAAGTAGCCTACTAAAAAATACCTTTATAGATATATCCATGTTTCTTTCATGGGCATTTTTATGGTAATACCATACTTTTGACTTTATTTTCACAAAAAGACAATGAGGAATCTACATAATGCGCAAAACTATGCAAACAAGCTATACTCATTAACAAAGCTTGTTAACAGGAACTGCTCGCATACACCGTAAAACAGCAGGAGTGTCCCTGTTTCTTGTCTAGCTACAATGTGGATCTTTTTCCCAACATACCAGACACATTACACTGACCAGGCATGATATAACTTCCATGCACAGCTTGTGTAAGAGCAATTGCTGCTGCAAAAAAAAAAAAAAACACAGACAGACTGGACAGATGCTCAGTATTACATTACATAATTAATTTACAAATCATTTTGAAACTGCACCTGTGGTCCAAAACGTAATTTAACATCTTATTAATATTCCACATACCATGACATTTGATTATACATATTCTTGTGACAGTATGATTTGCTTGCAGAAATGCTTAATATATTTTATTTCTTTAAATGAGAATTTTCTTTCATTTTATTTTATTTGCAATGATATGATACAACACACATTATACCAGCTAATATATGCATTCCTCCTGGCACTAAATTCAGTAATGTACTGTATGTGGACTGTATAAAACTGTAATAATAACTATAATATTATCAGACTGTTTATGCCAGATTGAGAACTTGTATCAAGACATTTGAGGTCCCAAAGAGTCAGTCATTTTGTCCTCTGGATTTAACAAAATAATAACTACTCAAAACAATACACGCCAAGACATCCATCAAAGTACATACTCACATTGTGTATTCATCACATCTGCAGTAAATGGGTGCCGTCAGACAGAGAATGAGTTCAAACAGCTGATAAAAACATCACACTAACCCACAAGTAAATGCACACGACTCCAGTCCATCAATTAACCTCTTGTAAAGTATAATATTGTCCATAATATTGCTTTTTTTTTTTTTCAGTGAAAAAGTCGTCTTGAATCAGGAAAGAAATATGTACAGATCATGCACAGCAAGCAAACAGTTCTTACTGGAGGAAGTGTTATTATGGATTATGGGCTTCTGTTTTGGCCCTTTTAAAATTAAAGTGCCTTAATGATGGATTTGTTTCTTACAAACATGCAGCTTTTCACTTTAGAAGATGTTAACTGATGGACTGGAGTGGTGTGGATTATTGTGATGTTTTTATCAGCTGTTTGGACATTCATTCTGACGGCACCCATTCACTGCAGAGGATGCAACAAAATAATAACACATATTAAAACAAAATTCAGACATGTATGTGGACTCCAAACACATACAACTTTAAGAATAACTGTTATCATCTGAAAATAAACTGGCATTAATAGCTTGTACCAAAACACTTCCTGTGAGGTCCCAAAGAGTGGATTTAACAAACTAACAACTACTTATGACAACGCATGCCAAGACATTGACCAAAACACATGCTCACACTGTGTATTCAGCCTTTATCTTTTCTCTACACAAGTGTTGCTAAAATGTTTGTGCTTTCCTGTCTATATTTTTGTGCATAAACAGTTTTCTATTAGTCATCCTACCCAACAACACCATGTTCAAACTTCAGCACGGGGCCTAAAACGTGCAACACAATGACAAAATCAGCCAAGGCTTTATTTGTGCTTTGGGAAAAGGAATTTATGAGTGTTAATTACAGAGCAATACTGCACAGAAACTAAACTAATGGATGCTAGCCAATAGCAGTACACATCTTTTTCCACATTGTGTCAAGGTTCTGTCAGCTCTGTTATACTTTTTTTATCTGGATCACTGATGATGGGATCTTGACACCCTTATTAGACTTGCTTTATGCCAGTGGTTCTTAATCCTGGTCGTCGGGACCCCTCGCTCAGAACATTTTGTATGTCTCTCTTATCTGACACAGTTCAGTTCTTGAATATCTCTCCTCCTAACAAGCTGATGATCTGAATCAGGTGTATTAAATAAGGAAGGCATGCAAAGTGTTCAGAGCGGGGGTACCCGGGACCAGATTTAAGAACCACTGCTTTATGTGTGTGGTTTTAGTATCGTTGGCCGGATCGTAGCTACACTCTTGATGTCTTCAGTCTATACTTAGTCTGTACATTTGTCAGTGTTGCGTGTTGTATTTTCTGTTTAAGTTCATGGTGGATGAAAATTTGTCACATGCTTTTCTGTCTTTTCTTGTGTGAGCACATGGCTTCTGACATGTTTGTTTGCCATGTGCTTTTTGCACATGGCTTTTTGTTTGTTTGTGTGCCATGTGCTCTTCTGTCAGTCCCTCGCCTTGGCCCCACCCCTTGCAGTTTTCCAGACAATTGGGCTATTTTGGAAATGCTGTGATGGGAAAAATTACAGAGCAGCGGGTTACTTTAAAATGTCTGTAAATAATATGTATAAATTAGACTAATTTTCATTTCAGAAGGTTTTGAGTCAGCTTTGGGTTGGAAATTTTCTGGGAACTGGCAACCCTGCCCTTTGTTACCTCATTATTAGTTAATTTTTCCCACTTGCTCTCCCTCCACTCCTCATTTCCTTTCATATTTATTTTCCCTGTATTCTCTGTCCTGTGCCAGTTCATTGTATCCATTTGACCAATTGCTTCGCAAAATGATTCATTTTTTCGAAGAACTCAAAACACCATACACTGCTGACACCTGTTGGTCAAAAATGTGTAAATGCAACTAAAACTTAGCTCATTCATGCTTAAAAACACCTTTTTCCAAACGAACAGCAAATGTTTTATTGAAGTTTTAAGCCATACAATTAACAAACCATCCAATACCAGTCTGCATTACGATGTGTGTGTTTATATATATATTTATATATATATATATATATATATATATATATATATATATATATATATATATATATATATACCATTGCTATGCTGATGACACTCAGCTCTACCTCCCATTCCATCCTGATGATCCATCGGTAGCTGCTCACATCTCAGCTTGTCTAACAGACATTTCTTGCTGGGTGAAGGACCATCACCTTCAACTCAACCTTGCCAAGACAGAACTGCTTGTGGTTCCAGCAAACCCATCGTTTCATCACAATTTCACCATTAAGTTAGGCACATCAACCATAACTCCTTCAAAAACAGCCAGAAACCTTTGAGTTATGATTGATGATCAGCTAACTTTCTCAGACCACATTGCTAAAACTTCCCGGTCCTGCAGATTTGCTTTATTCAACATCAAGAAGATCAGGCCCTTTCTTTCTGAACATGCTGCACAACTCCTTGTTCAAGCTCTTGTTCTGTCCAGGCTAGACTATTGCAACGCTCTCTTGGCAGGTCTTCCAGCCAGTTCTATCAAACCTTTACAATTAATCCAGAATGCGGCAGCAAGATACATTTTTAATGAATCGAAAATAATACACGTCACACCTCTGTTTATCAATCTGCACTGGCTACCAATAGCTGCTCCCATAAAATTCAAGGCATTGATGTTTGCATACAAAACCACCACTGGCTCTGCACCCCTTTTACCTAAATTCATTACTTCAGACTTATGTGCCCTCTAGAAGCATGCGTTCTGCAAGTGAACATCGCTTGATTATGCCATCCCAAAGAAGCACAAAGTCACTTTTAGGGACTTTTAAATTAAATATTCCCTCCTGGTGGAATGACCTGCCCAACTCAATCCGAGCAGCTGAGTCCAGCCATCTTCAAGAATTGGCTTAAAACACATCTCTTCCATCTTTATGTGACCCTCTAACTTTTGCACTCACTATTCTAATTCTATTTAAAAAAATAAATAAAATCTAACTACCTTTCTGATCTTTTTGTATTCTATCTATTTTCTTTTTATTTATTATATTATTTAAAAGCCCTTGCTACATGTACTGCATTTAAGCTAACTGAGACTTGTTATAGCACTTATATATCATTGTTTTTTGTTTTTGATTGCTTCAATTGTCCTCATTTGTAAGTCGCTTTTGATAAAAGCCTCTGCTAAATGACTAAATGTAAAAAATATATATATATATATATATATATATATATATATATATATATATATATATATATATATATATAATTACATGGTTTCTGCAGGATTTTTAAGTTCAAATTTAAGACTTTTTTTATACCTTTTTTTAAGACCTGCACAAATAAAATTAATCCCATATGAACGGGGCAGGGCAATGTCTATAGTAACATATTAAAGTGTCAAATGACTGTAAAAAGCATGATTTACAGTTCATATACAAGTTTTCACAAGAACAAAAATTTCACATTTTACAGCTCCATGTGTTTGCAGTGTGAAAACATGGATTGATTTTTTTGTGACAGCAATTCTATTGCAACAGAGGAAACTTGATTCAAACACCAAACAAACAGAAGCAAAGACTAGATCCATGGAAACTATTCATTTTTTTATCTTTCTATCTTATTTTTAATGTAAGAGCTGGTGTGTACTTGAGTGTGTGAGGCGATGTCAGCAATCTCCATTTAGCCTATTTAGGTGTGCAAAACAGTTCACTGTGCTGCTGTGTGTGTGCTTGTATTCAAATTATTTTACATTTATTAATGCACTAATAAATACACCAATTTGTACCACAATTGTTTTACTGTTTACTGCACTTAAGTAAGTCAGACATCAGACGTGAAGTGCTGTGCTGCGGCTAATGAACAAGTCTCGCAAAGACACAAGTCTATTAGTCTGCAAATTTCCAGCAACTTCGCACAGCCATTGAAGAGCAGTGGACCAACATTCCACAGGCCACAGTCAACAACCTGATCAACTCTATGCGAAGGAGATGTGTTGCACTGTGTGAGGCAAATGGTGGTCACACCAGATACTGACTGGTTTTTGGCCAGCCTAAGGCACACCTGTGCAATAATCATGCTGTCTAATCAGCATCTTGATATGCCACACCTGTGAGGTGGATGGATTATCTCGGCAAAGGAGAGGTGCTCACTAACACAGATTTAGACAGATTTGTGTACAATATTTGAGAGAAGTAGGCCTTTTGTGTACATAGAAAAAGTTTTAGATTTTTGAGTTTGTGTGGTGTGTGTAAGCTGATAAAAACAAAAGTGTTGTGTTTATAATTTTTTAATACAAATCCTTAGAACGGTATTGTATATATCATATCAAAACAAGCACAAGCACACTTATGAACATTTGTTAATAAAATTATTTTTTAAAATGAAATAGCTTATTCCATTCCATAAAATACAGTGAAGTATTTGTTTTCCATTTACAGTGTACCAAATGTAGGCTACTTTTAATTTTTTTGTTCATACCATTTTGTTTAATCCAAAATGTTACTTATTACAGGAACACTTTCATGCTTGTGTGTGGTCTTAGATTCCTATTCATTTTGAAAATATAGCCTAAGCCTAACAGTTTAAGAACAGTCACACCAGCATAGATGAAAACGATTAGGGTACTCCACAAATACAAGTTTATTTCAGCTGTCGTACTCAAATGATAACTTACAACAGACATAGTTTTAAAGCACTGCAAGCTACAGCACAACAAACTAAAAATCAAAGTAATTTATACAACGAGCTTAAATGTGCTGAATGTCTGCAATCATTTAGTCAGTAGTGATGACTGCACAAAACGTGCAGACTAATAAAAACAAACTGTTACAAAAGGAACAAATGTAATTTAGGCATAGGTTTGTGCAATGCTGTAAGATATATATATATATATATATATATATATATATATATATATATATATATATATATATATATATATACATATAATATTCCATTAAACCTGCTGAGACACAAGGAGCGTAAACTGAAATTCTCAGTTCCACCTGCGTCCACGCGCATGTCCTGGAAACTCATGAATATTCATGTATGCTCTGCCCCCTGAAACCGAACATCTCGTAACACTGGCTTTACTGATGAGATGCGCATGACAATCGAATGCCAATCTAATTTATTGTTACCATACCCTGATTACAGGAGGATTCACTTTATAACAGCTCAGTCTGTTAGACCAGATTTATGATAAATACACAGTTATCAGTTGAGGTGGTTTCTGTGTATCTCAATCAGATGAGAGTTGCTTTATAAGTCACTGTCAGTCAGGCTGTACTAGGTTCATACTGTCTGGTTCAACAAGCCTGGATAACAAACCATGAAGGGCTCAGTAATATCTGTTTTGGTTGTCTTGGCTGTGTTGGACAGGTAAGATTTCAGGGTTATGGCATTGTCTTGATGGAGGTTGAATTAAGACAGAACAAAGCATTAAGTTTTATAAGTTCTAGCTTTGCATTCATGAAAAAAAGAGTGATGAGAAACTTATTTTATTAAATAGGATATCTGACATTGCGACATGTCCAAATAAACTTGGATGCATAAGATCAGTCTTTTTTTAGCATTACATCTGAGAGATTTTTCCTCAGTTGATTCAGTAAAGTGTTTTAATTCAATACAGATTGGCTGGTGGACTGGAACACAGATCGTATGACTACACGAAGTACCACACCATGGATGAGGTGAGGTTATCCTGTACTAGCAATTCATATTGATTGATTGATTCTTTTATTGACCTGGTAAATCCTCCAAATAGATCTCAGCCTGGATGAATCAGATGGAAAGGGAACTTGTTATCATCATAAACATCTTCCCACTCGGTGGATTTTGAGTTTCAAGTTGCCGTAACTTAAATTATAGTTCTATAACTTAAAGTTTCTCATAACTTAAAAATGATGTTGAAATTGATTCAATTAATTTGATGATTTAAAGTAATGTAATAACATATGTTGCCATGACACTGATAATTTAATTTTTTTACAATAAAACTGCAACTAAACTTAGATTACTAAAAGTTCTGTGGTGGTGCATGGTGCAGTTATAATAATTCAATATACTTGAAATGATGCCAGGATATTACCATAGTACTTTCTTGTTTGTTTGTTTGTTTGCATCTGATATGCAGATCGGCTTCAAAAGCACCACACCCAAGAAAGCTGTTTGGATGGACTGTGGGATTCATGCCAGGGAATGGATCGCTCCAGCCTTCTGCCAGCATTTTGTTAAAGAGGTGAGACTTCACTGCATCAAACTTAATATGACGTAGTTAGTCATGACGACATACACCTGAAGTGTTACTCCCAGAAATATCATATCCATTTTATTACATGACAGGCCATTGTTTATAATGTACTGCATCCGTCTGTAAATGCAATGCCACTCTTAAGCGTTGTGAGTGTGTTTATTTTTTATTTTTTATTTTTTTTTTTGCTATGCTATTTGTAATAAATACTGTATGTGCAGAGCTCACAAATATTGATACTGCTATTATAATGAATGTAAAGCTCCTATTGTAGCTTGTTGACCCTGAGATTCATATTGATATGAAAGTTCAGTTTGATAATAATGTTTTTGTATAGGTGTCTATATGTTTCTTCATATATAAAATGTTACATTTAATCTGAATTAAATTAATTTAATCTAAAATGGATTGAACTGTTTGTTATGCTGGAAAATCCTGGGCTCCTACAAAACAGACTCGAATGTGAACATGTTGTTTAAAAACCTGGACTTCTATATCACCCCAGTGCTAAACATGGACGGATATATTTATTCCTGGAGGGATAAGACAGTGAGTTTCATCCTTTTAAGTGTTCTGTGTAACATACATTTGATAAAAGTAAAATATATCTGCACATTTTACATTTAACAAATATATATGTGATATGTTTTAAAGACTCGACTATGGAGGAAGTCCAGATCACCAGGGACTGGAAACTGCACATGTTTTGGCACTGATCTTAACCGCAACTTTTATGCTAACTGGGGGAGTAAGTAACATTTTTCTTTTCATTAGAGATCGATTTCAATTTCTCAGTTCCAGCACATTCATGGGCTAAATTTAAAGTATGTGTTAAAGCTAGTTAAGCTTTGTTATAGAGTTCACAAAGGCTTACAGTATTTTCTTAAAGGCTTACAATTTTGTGCCATGCCATATACACAAATGAATTAAAAACAGCAAAGTTGAATAGGGGTTAAATAATTGTGACATACCTGTAATACATAAATAAATTAACAAATAAATAATCCTGTAACCCAGATGTATTACATTATTGACATTTCCACCTTTAATATGCTACTAAACCATTACAGATGCAATTTTTACATTTGCAAATTATTACAATATAATTTAAAAATTAATTTAAATATCAGCTATATATATATATTAGCTATATATATAAGAGATATAAAGGGTTATAAACATGACTTAACAGATGACTTAACAGCACTCAATGTACTATATTAATCCCGACTGTCCTACAATCCCACCCTCTACAGGTCAGAAATTGCAGGTGTGTTCCTGTAAACCTAATATTGTAGTAGTAAGCAAATAAAAAGCTACAAGGATAATCCCGACAAAACTCGTATTCACATTTGCTATGCTTCTGCAGAGTCAAGCATGATATGCTGTAGCAGTTATTGAGAGCAGACATGCAATCAAGGAGCTAATAAAACGATCATCTAGTCCATCTGTTTTTGTGCACTAGTGGTGGGGATCTCCAGGGACTGCTGTTCAGATATCTATAATGGACCGACTGCTCTGTCTGAGCCAGAGGCCAAAGCTGTCACGGACTTTTTGGGAGCACATCAAAATGAAGTGCTCTGTTACCTCACCATCCACTCGTACGGTCAGCTGATCCTCATCCCCTATGGACACCCCAACATCTCAGCACCCAATTATGAGGAACTGGTAAGAAGAATAGCAAATTCTTTGGGATAAATTAGGATTGGAAGCTTTCAAGCATACTGTATGTTTTGAATGAAATCTGCACATCTGTCTCTGTGTTTTCAGATGGAAGTAGGTCTTGCTGCAGCTAAAGCCATCAAAGCAGTGCATGGGACGAGCTACAAAGTGGGCACTGCACCTGATATACTGTGTGAGTACTTTAAACCAATGTACACGCTCATGACCTGAAGACAATCGGGTCTAGAAAAAAGGCCTAACAGTGGACTGCCATTTTTAAATCACATGAATAGCCAAATTGGGTAAATAAACTGCTCATTTTAAATCACTTCGCTCATGGAATACTGTACATTATTGTGGGGATGCACTATCTATATACAGTATATATATACACACACACATATGCCTACACCTAAGTCATGATTGATCCTCATGAGTCAAAGAGCAATTGCTGACATTGAACATACACACATTTAAAAGGTGAACTCATTTGAGAAGGGGATGTTCTCAAGTTGACTTGTGCTTTAGTTTTGTTCCACCTCAAAACTTGTCACTGCATCTTCTTCACCTCTGTAAATTTCCTAAACCTGTCAAAAACACAGTCAATACAGTGACATATCAGTTATCAGCAATACCTATTTTAATTCATAGATATCTATCAGTATTGAATATTTATCTAAGGCTCAATTAAAGTTAATTATTAAAAACTTTAACCTTTAGCAAATCTCAAAAGTAATGTCCATTTTTCATGATTCCGAATTTTAAAATGATCATTTTTGGGTTTTAGTTTTGTATTTTATTTTATTTTATCAATTTTTAAATTCGTATCGGACAGTATTTTAAGTAGCAATGCATTTCTAAAATTATAAAGTCTAAAACCTCTGGTGTATTGTTCAGAGGTGGATAAACAAAAAATAGCACAGCCCTAATGTTGTATATAATATTAAGTTTACTTGGTATAATTACAACAATTAGATCTTTAGCAACTCCAGGTGTTTCTGTATGAAATAATGAATTTTTTATCAAACGAATGACAGTTAATCACTTATTCTTCGCAGATGCAAATTCTGGCACGTCACGTGATTTCGCGAGGCTCATAGGGATCCCATACTCCTTTACGTTTGAGTTACGAGATAAAGGGAACTACGGCTTCATTCTTCCTGAGGATCAAATCCAGCCCGCATGTGAAGAAGCGTACCAGGGAGCAATGTCCATCGTAAACTACGTCCATGATAAGAATTTCAAAAGTGCGGCGACCACAGCCACACTGTGAACAACACTGACCGCCTGATGAATCTCAAGCGCTAATGTGTTTTAGACCACTATATCAAAATCAATCATGTGATTTTATTTTTCAAATTTTTCTCTTTTTTTTTCTTTTATGCTCAAAAAAGTATTGTGTAACAAAAACCACCTGGTTTGATATTTTACTGTCTAATGCAATAAAATCAGACATGTGTATGCTAATGTTTTGTTGTCACATTTTGCCAGTGTTTTTCAGTTTTTGTTATAAATAGTTAAAATCCAATTTAGTGGGGGGAAAATGCATAATGTGCACAGCATATGCTACATACAAACTTGATTAATTAATTTATGCTGTAAAGGAAGGGGGGGGGGGGGGGGAGTCATCTGCTAAATTGGGTTTAAAACCAAAGTTGTGGTGGTTTGTGAGATTCTGATAGAAATACAATTCAATTAAATAGTAAGAAATTATTTACATTATATTTTATATTAAAAACTCTACATTTATTTATAATAAAGATATTAAAATATTTTTCAAATACAAAAAAGAAGAACTTTCTTAACTTGATTCTGCCATTTGATACATGACATTACCAATCAAAAGTTTGGGATTGCTGTTTTTTTTTTTTGTTGTTGTTGTTGTTTGTTTGTTTGTTTAAGAAATGTATACTTTTGTTTTTCAAGGATGCATTAATATAATAAAAATGACAGACATTTATAATGTAAAAAAGATTTCTATTTCAAATAAATGCTGTTCTTCTGAACTTTCTATTCATCAACGAATCATGTCGTTGTATTATGGTTTCCACACTCCATTAAGCAGTACAACCATTTTCATCTGTGATAATAATCAGAAATGTTTCTTGTGCAGCAAATCAGCATATTATAATGATCTCTGAAGGATCATGACACTGAAGAGAATTTGAGATGTGACATCACGGGGTGGGGGGGGGCTTTATTTTAAATTGTAAAATCATTTCACAATATTAATGTTTTTCAATATTATTTATCTGATTGCCCTAAATGCAGTTGGTGAACTTGAACAAAGAACCTCACTAATACAAATCCTTAGAACGGTATTGTATATATGAAAGTGAAAGTGACGTGACATACTGCCAAGTATGGTAACCCATACTCGGAATTCGTGCTCTGCTTTTAACCCATCCAAAGTGCACACACACAGCAGTGAACACACACACACTGTGAACACACACCCAGAGCAGTGGGCAGCCATTTATGCTGCGGCGCCCGGGGAGCAGTTGGGGATTCAGTGCCTTGCTCAAGGTCACCTCAGTCGTGGTATTGAAGGTGGAGAGAGTGCTGTACATTCACTCACAACCCTTGGATTGCAAGTCTGACTCTCTAACCATTAGGCCACAACTTCCCCGTGATATATATCATATCAAAACAAGCACAAGCACACTTATGAACATTTGTTAATAAAATTATTTTTAAAATGAAATTGCTTATTCCATTCAATAAGATACAGTGAAGTATTTTTTTTCCATTTACAGTGTAGCAAATGTAGGCTACTTTTAAACTTTTGTCCATACCATTTTGTTTAATCCAAACTATCACTTATTACAGGAACACTTTCATGCTTGTGTGTGGTCTTAGATTCCTATTCATTTTGAAAATATAGCCTAAGCCTACCAGTTTAAGAACAGTCACACCAGCATAGATGAAAACGATTAGGGTACTCCACAAATACAAGTTTATTTCAGCTGTCGTACTCAAATGATAACTTACAACAGACATAGTTTTAAAGCACTTCAAGCTACAACAAACTAAAAATCAAAGTAATTTATACAATGAGCTTAAATGTGCTGAATGTCTGCAATCATTTAGTCAGTAGTGATGACTGCACAAAACGTGCAGACTAATAAAAACAAACTGTTACAAAAGGAACAAATGTAATTTAGGCATAGGTTTGTGCAATGCTGTAATTATATATATATATATATATATATATATATATATATATATATATATATATATATATATATACATATAATATTCCATTAAACCTGCTGAGACACAAGGAGCGTAAACTGAAATTCTCAGTTCCACCTGCGTCCATGCGCAAGTCCTGGAAACTCATGAATATTCATGTATGCTCTGCCCCCTGAAACCGAACATCTCGTAACACCGGCTTTACTGATGAGATGCGCATGACAATCGAATGCCAATCTAATTTGTTGTAACCATGCCCTGATTACAGGAGGATTCACTTTATAACAGCTCAGTCTGTTAGACCAGATTTATGATAAATACACAGTTATCAGTTGAGGTGGTTTCTGTGTATCTCAATCAGATGAGAGTTGTAAGTGTGAATTATATGTCCATTTAAAAATAAAAAATGATTTTAAGATTTTAGAAACAACTTGTCTTCCAAAACCAAGAAACATCAGGAAAACATGGGGAAAATCATAAGTAGTTTATTATTATTATTTAATATATGTATTAATATAATTTAATAAACAGACAACTGCATTAAAAAAAAAAGATTGTTAAATATTATTAATTGACCAATTTTAATAAAATTTTATGTGATAAAAAATATTATTATTATTTAATTAATAAAAAAAATTTATAAACAGATAATTAAACTGAATAAATTATTAATGGTTACTTATTTATCAGCTTTAATAATAAATATTATTTTAGTGAGAATCATGTTTTTCATGATTTTCTGTGATTTGTAACATTGATTGCAGAGCTCCTTTTGGCCAGCTGATGGCAGTATATACACAGATATCACTGAAGATGTTTGCAAGCCTGTATAAACTGCTGTCAACATCAGCAACCACAGATAAGATAAAACAATAATGGTTTAATAAGTAAAGAAAAAGGGACACAGATCACTGCTCGTGGGAAAGATCAGTCAACCCGTCTTCAACAGCACAGAAGTTAAACATACGAGAGAAATGAGGGAAAGATCTCCCTCACGTCAGCCTCTCCTGGAGCCCTTCTCTTTTTATCACTGACTGACTGCATGACAGAGAATACAGAGATACAATATGCCCTGTTTGTCATATTAACAATTCCCAGAGAAATCAAGATGGTAGACGCTGAGTGTACACCTCGCTTCATTTCAACCAAAGGTTAGGGGTCAACACTTATTATGTTTGGTTTTTATATATATATATATATATATATATATATATATATATATATATATTTCTTTCAATTCTAGCTATGACTGGAATGGAATACTTGTGCACAGTGTAGGCCTACTGAATACTGTACAGTATATATACTGCCTATATGTGAAACAGTATGCAGTTTGTAGTATGCCATTGTTTTGTTGTCACATTTTGACAGTGTTTTTCAGTTATTATTTTGCATATAAATAGTTCAAATCCAATTTAGTGGGGGAAAAAATGCACAATGTGCACAGCATATGCTACATACAAACTTGGTTAGTGTAGTAGGATGCCATTACAAACAAACAGATTAATTACTTTATGCTGTAAAGGAAAAAAAAAAAAAAAAAATTGGGTTTAAAACCAAAGTTGTGGTTTTAACGTTAAAATGAATAAAGATTTAAAAACATATTTAAAATGCTCATATTAAAAAATATCGAAATTTTAAAGACAAAAAAAAGTCCAAAATCAAAATAATAACTTATTACAATATTTTTATAATATATAAATGTACAATAAAAATAACAATTATTATTATACTAATCATTATATGTATTAAACACACACAAATTTTTTAAAATAATTTTCAGCTTATCAGTTTAAGACAGAATTTTAATATTGGTGCATCTCTAAAATTATAAAGTCTAAGACGGCTGCTTTATCGTCTACTGATACAAAGGGGGGGGGGGGGGGGGATATTAGCATGCCCCAATACTGTATATAATAAATGTAAATATACTAGCATGCCCCTAATACTGTATGTAATAAATGTAAATATTAAGAAATATTAAGAAATTGTTACATTTAAAAAAAATACACTAAAATTAATAAAGAATAAAAAATCTTAAAGAAAAAATTTATAAAGTCAATAAAATTCAAAACACTAGATGCTTAAAATATATTTACAAATATATATATAAAATAAAATAAAAATTATGATAATCATTGTATGTATTAAACAAAAATATAACGTAACTAGTTGCAGTCTCAAGAGATTCTTCAAGTAAATAATTTACATCATAGAGTTTCAGCTGACAAGAAAGCCTGGGAACCTGTGATCTCATGAAGCAGACTTTCAACCTTTACCCGCAACTATTGAACCATCATGAACTCGAACTCCCAAAACAAGTCATGCCATTGGGCCATCATGAGAAAACATTCCCTCTCAGAGACCTCTCGATCATTCCTGCTCTATTGTGGCCCCATATGAGAAAGACAATCTCTGTTTGGAGCAGCAATGCTGGTGAATAATGTGCATGAGCGTTACAGTACCAACAACGGCCATCCATCATAGCTGTGTGCTGTGACATGAAGGTAATACGATCGCCTACTGGGCTCCAGCCAGATCTGTGAAGAGGACGTCTGGAGTGGTGAAAATAGAAGTCAGACTTGACGTCTCAAGATAGACGCACAGCTGGGCTTGAGTTGTTTTACTTCACTGATCGTTCAAGGGCTGTAGAAAGCATTGGTTTGTTTTTGATTATGCCTGCAGTGTTTATTTGCTGTCGGTCGGGTTTGTGCCGTACGTAAATGTGCAACATTAAGACGTATTCATTAGTCAACGTCGAAACATTCAGTACACGCCATTTGTCATGATGCATCTACTGATCATAAGAATGTGATTTTTGGTTCCTCTGTAACTAAACCTCTTTATTACCTCATATGAGACCATCCTCTTCAAATCACCCCAGAGGAACGTATTATTGCTCAGAAGTTGCTCTTTTATATCTGAGGAGACTTAAATTATGTTTTTATGGTATGATCTCAGATGTCACTCCCACATTTTTTATTTTATTTATTTATTTTTGGAAACAGACACAAATGAGAAAATCACTGACATACAGCAAAGGTACGCATAGAAATTTACCATTTTAATTATTTACAATACTGTTCAAAAGTTTGGGGTGAGTATGATTTTTAAATGTTTTTAAAAGAAGCCTCTTATGCTCACAAACACTGCATTCATTTGATCAAATATACAGTAATATTGTGAAATAATATTATACTTTAAAATGACTGTTTTCTATTAAAATGCATTTTAAAATTTATTTATAAAATTAATTTTAATTTATTCCTGTGATGGTTAAGCTGAATTTTCAGCATCATTACTCCAGTCTTCAGTGTCACATGATCCTTCAGGAATCATTCTAATATGCTGATTTGCTGCTCAAGAAAGAAACATTTCTTATTATATTAATATCAATGTTGAAAACAGTTTAGCTGCTTAATATTTTTGTGTAAACCATGATACTTATTTTTTTTTTCAGAATTCTTTAATAAATATAAAATTAATTTGAATTTAAAATCTTGTGCAATGGTGCAAAGTCTTTATTTAGTGCATATTTGCTGAAAAAAAAAATGTTTCAAAATAAAATCTTACCGACCTCAAACTTGGATGGTAGTGAATACTATTATCAAATATTAATAGAATTATAAAATTAATGTGGACAGCATGTTCATGAGAACTTTAAGAGAAATGTTGGAGATAATATTAAAATGACTTTATTTCCAACTTCAGTGTGTGTGTGTGTGTGTGTGTGTGTGTGTGTGTGTGTGTGTGTGTGTATATATATATATATATATATAACATTAATTAATTTTTCATGCAAAAAAAAAAGAAAAAAAAATCCTTCTCCATTTGTTCTCAATTTAATCTCTTTGCTGTTTATGATAAACAAGTGAGGGTTTTTCTCCATTGTTCCTTCTGCTTTTGTCTTTACTGCTCCTTCCACCTCTCAGTTTTTCCAGCCTCCTACATTACAATTCATATTTATTAAATGTAATTTTTCTTTCTGAATATCATCCCTCTTTTTTTCCAATCAATGTATCGTACAACAAGTGCAAACGCGTTTTGATGTTGGACTTCTAGGTCTTGCACAAAGCCTTTATGAAATGCTAATATAGCATATCATACAGTATATGATGCCTTATTATTGCAGTGCAACACTTCGGTGCTGCCCACGTGCCATACACTCATCACCTCGACTAATGGGACTGTGACGGCCCTGCCGCCCACATCTGTTTCCATGACAACTGCCACCAAGACTGCTTTAACCAGATCTGAGAATGTTTCTGCCACCCTGAAACATTCTGCTTTCTGTCATGTTCTCCCGAAAATACTTTTGGCTCACCACTTTGTCAGATGATGGGGTCTATGATCAGCCACCCGCTTATTCGGTTTGATTCCGCAAGATCCTTGTTAGTAGCTGATATAATGGCGGCGACTCACGTCTGTATGGCATACTGTAGCAAGCCGTGTGCCCACCCAGAGGAAAGACATATCACAAATTAGATCTTTATGATATTACATCTATTTCTCCAATAAAACTATAGGGAAAGCATATGGACATTGTCATATAAAGTCAAATCAAATTTAAGCCTGTTGCTTTCTAAGTACATCTTATAGTGAGTAATTAATTGTTCCAAGTTATTCCAAAAAAAGTGGGGGAGTAAAAGAAAAAAAATGTCAGTTTTTGTTCGTATTTTACATGCTACATTATAGAAGTAAAATGGGTTGTGAGCATTATATTATATTACTATTTTAATACATTCAATAAATTACATCAATTTATTTTTAATAAAAATGTGACTCAACATGTGACTGGAGATTTTATATGTCTATTAAATAATAGCAAGCAAATTCATATATATATTCATATCATGATAGATAGTTAGAACAGTTATCTAACACATTTTAAAATAAATATTAATGACAAAGATGAAACTTAGTCATAAATGAAATAATATAATTCAGACATTGTGAATATGCAATGTCTGTGCACTAAAATATTCTTCTTGGTGCTCTTTGAAATTTTATTTTAAGTACATTAATTATATTTTATATTGCTTTGTGTAATATAGCATCACAGATTTAGGCTATGAGTAGGAGAGCAAGAGGATGTTTATTATCCCATTTTTTCCAGGAGATGTTTGTTTGAGTCCCGGTGGGATCCAACATATGACACATGACAACGCCTTTCCCCAAATAAAGAGCGGATATTGAGAATATTTGTGTAGCAGTTTGTGCTGTTTATTGTTGGAGATGGCCGTCGTGTGTATTCCTGGCTCAAGGGTGTGTGTGCGTGTGGGTTGTGAAGAAAGCAATTGCATATGTGTGGTTTGCTTATCTTCTGAAAGATAAGGTTTTTAGGGAGAGCGGAGTTTTAATTTTACCACATTGGTGAATATGAAAACTTTTCTTCCATTGCATATTTTATTATTAGCTACTAGCTTTTGTCTTGTGAAGCATGACAGCTTTTCTGACTATTTCCCTCTTTTTGTTGTTGTTCATTTGTAGATGTCCCTTATTCAATAGATATCTTGTGTCTTTATCTGTCTTGTTTTGCTGTGGAAAGATTTTTTTGTTACTTAACAAAAGCCTTTATCTTGATTCACAGGCAGCAGGCAGACTCTGAAAATTCAAATCTCCCTGAGCTCATCCGGAGATTTCCATCTCACAACTTCCCACACTTCAGTACACTATCTGCAGAGCCCGCAGTTTTCACTACCTGCATTTTCATTCAGTCCACGTGATGATGGATCTCATCCTTTCTTTACTTTACAAACATACACTACCAGTCAAAAGCTTCTTTACTAACACTATTTCACACAATTTAGAGTTACAGTCAAGTCAATAGTCAAATATAGGCTAATGTTAAACAAATCCAAAATATGTGCTGTTTTTATTTTTTAAATTAATTCATATTTACACTAGATAGATAGATAGATAGATAGATAGATAGATAGATAGATCATTAAATAGATTAAATCATATGTTAATTAAAGGTCCAATAATTACTATGTACAAAGAAATCGGCCTAGCAAAGACAATAAATTCAACAGTAATAGGCTATTAATACTTTAGTTCATGAGGTCATTTTCAGGAGAATAACTGAGACGCAAGATCGGCCGAATTGCTTTTGTGTGAAACAAATGAGCACAAGATACACGGAGTGATACAAAGACAAAGGACCTACCTGACAAGAAAGTAACAATTCATGCTAAATGAAAATCTGTCATAATTTACTCACCTGTGAGAATCAAATCTGTATGGCCGCCAAATAAGATATTTCGCAAAAAGCCTTCTTCCATAGGCTACAATGTAATGACCAGGGACTGACACTCTCCAAAGTGAATAAAAACAACGAAATAACAGCATAAATGTAGCCCATATAGTCCGTGTTCTTATTTTGGAGTCATACGGTAGCTTTTAGTGAGGAAAAAATGTTGTTATTAAGCACAATCTTCTTTTTTTTTAATTGGTAGTTGCTGTGGATTTTTTGCCCCCTGCTGGATTGTAGTGTACGGAAGAGGATTAGGGCCAAGCAAAAAAAATAAAATAAAATAATAATAATAAAAAAACCTTTTCGAGATTAAAGTCGTTAAATTTTGAGAAAAAAATCGTTAAATTTCAAGAAAAAAAAAGTCAAAATAAAAAGTTGCGAATAAACTCATAAAATTACGAGAAGTCGTTAAACTGCAAGAAAAAATGTCGAGATAAAATGTTGAGAACATAACGAATTTATTCTTGAAGTTTAATGAGTTTAATCCTAATCGCAACATTTTTTCTTGACTTTTTTCTTGAAAATTAATGAGCTTTTTTCTTGAAATGTAACGACTTTAATCTTAATTTTATTTTATTTTTTTATTATTGCTTGGCCCTAATCTTCTTCGATAGTACTGTCTTATAAGTGTTGGCTTCATCTAGTTACTGCCTGCTGGTAGATGGTGTAACTGCACCATATTTTGCACCATAAAAAATAAATAAATACATAAATCAAAAGTTGATATGTTTTATGTATGTATGTAGGCCTATTTACTTATTTATTTATTTATATACACGCATATACACATATTTTGGAGGACTAAAATGTGAAAAAATATTATTTCCAATCAGTTGAATGAGAGCTTATAAATGTGTTTGAGTGACATTAATTGTGGTCTGGTGAATAACATCCAAACAGCTGGGCAGAACATTAACTCCTTGAGCAACACATCATTCAGAGCTGTAACACAAGCACGACTCACATAAACACTACATTTTCATGCAATTCTTTTTACGTCAGTTATAATATATTACTTTATTTAAAGAGTCTGCTGAGCAACTAAAATCAGAAATGTATGGGAACTGACACAGTAAAGCACAGTATGATTAGTTACTTTTAACTACTGCACATTACTGTCCATTCCATTTACAGCCGAGATTAAAATGCTTTGCCAGAGGAACAGAGCAGGCAGAAAGATGTTCTTTATAAAACACTTTTATAAATGCATTTTCTGTTCTTATTTTCATTTCAGAAAAGTTGATTATCACATATTACTGCAGAAAGGAGCACACCACAACAACAGTGCCGTGTTTTGGTACATTTGAACTTCCTTTCCCAAGATTTTTTTCTTTTTCTTTGCACAATAAACTGTTGATAAAAATAGTTTCGACCCTGTTTAGTTTCCAACGACTACCTGATTTTCTAATTCAGTTCCTCTGTTTATTTACTTCCAGAGCTGATTTCCTGTGCCGTGAATAATGAAGATGCAAGAGAGCAGGAGGTCTGAAGCAGTGACTGCTGCTGTCACTAGCTCCAGTGGAAACACAGACCCCCGCTTCCCCCTCGAATGACCCAGATAAGAGCTTTCAACTACTGGCCGAGGGGAGAAGAGGGCTGTTGCTCTGGGAGGACGTCCCACAATCTGCTGAGTGAGCCAAAGGCCCGAACAGAGCTTGAGATAGGGAAAGGTATAGATGTGGGAAATTAATTTGTACTATTAGAGAGACAATATAAACTTTCATTTGATAAATAAAGGTGCTGATTCATGCAAGTTATATTCATGTTTTATCCCCTAATCAGTGACCATGATTTTGCAGGTAGTTCGTGTTCTTAGATCAACATATTTTTGTTATGTTCCAAAACCCAGAGCTGTCTTTTTGCCTTCTGCCTACATAGACAGCATCCTAACTGTACCAGAACCTTTGGAACATTCTAAATAAATAAACAAGAATTTAAAATAACCGAAAAAAATATTTCAGTACAGGTGACATAAAAGGAGCAATCTCATTAACTCATAATAATATATACACATATATAAATAATAACTTTGTGAAAACAAATAATAATCAGAAATATGCATAGCACATACTGTATAATATACTGTATGTATTTATAATTAATTATTTATATGTTTTTATAATTGCAATTTAGTATTTATTCATAATTGTTTCTTGCAGGATTAGCAGATCATGTTTGATTTGGCAAAACCATATCAAGCTTTTTCCACTCAGTGCTTCCACTGAGATTTACTGAGGGGCACTGAGATCAATTTTATTAAAAAAAAAAAAAAAAATCCTTTTTAAAAAATTTTCCTCTGACCTCCGGTGCTTGGAAATAATTCCATCTGTGGATGTACAAGGACAGAGCAGAGGAAGTTTTGCTGGCATGAATATTACCAGTAGAGCATGGTGTGTTGTTATTGACACTCAGTGGCACAATATGCTGTTTTTAAAGATAGAAACTATGAACTTTTGATCTTAAATGTTTCTATATGAAACCAACCAGACCGAGGAGGTCGTATAGTGACCTTGCTAAGAAACAGCATCTGCTAAAATCATTAAAGCAAATGAATAATCTGCAACATGAAAGCCCTCCCTCTATGCAGTCGTTAAGACGCACCAAACCCTTTACATCAGAAACTGACATTAGACTCAATTGCCATTGGGGAATGGAGGAGTACAGTTGTGTGCCTCTAGTTCTCCATCATTTGTCAGGTTCTCTGGAGATGAATTAGCTGTGCACTCTTTGTGTTTCTTAGTGCGGCCCCTTCAAAAGCTGATCACTTATAAGCTTGCAAGGCTGAACTTTGATGGAAAGTCCGGGTTACTGAGAAAGAGGGAAAGCTCTCTGATCTTTGCTAGCAGGGCCCCAGTGGAGAATTAGATTTCAATCTGACAGGGAGGGAAAACAACATTTATGAAACAAAAGTTTAGAATAATTTGGGTGGAAGAGCAGAGCCCGACGGCCGGGCTCCTCGGAGCAATTTCCTGGTTCTCCATCACTCAGTCCAGTTTGCCGATCAAAGCCACACATCCAGATGCCTTGTGTTGAGTTTAAAAACAGAACTGCATTAATCAAGAATCAGCCGATAGAACATTTTAAAATATTTAGAAATCATGTTATTCCAGTCAATAAAACCACTGATGTATTTCTTCAAAATGGCTTTTAGGGACTCTACATTAGAAATGACTGATGTTCTAGTCAAAATTTTGATCTTGAGAGCAATATGAAGCGTGAGAATGGTAAATGATATTTCTCTAGATCTAGATCATGGTCAAAGGTTGACTACAGTATTTGAAGTTTACAGTCCGTGTCCAGAATCTGATGATGTCCATATGGGTGAACCTTTTTTCTTGGAAGTTTCTGTGTCCTACATTTCTATGCGGCAGTCCATTTAATACATTAATTTAGTGTATATGTATGTATATATATATATATATATATATATATATATATATATATATTTTTTTTTTTTTTTAAGGGACTACACCAACATACTGTAGATTACCTCAATTTAACGGATATGTAGCAAAAGCCACACAATTCCAATACTATTGGTATTCTTGGGATCTTGAGCAAAGCTGATTTGATTGACCTTACTAGGCTGTATTTCTCTGCTCCCATCATTAGTCAGTGAAACAGCCAGAGTAGTAAAGGCAAAGGCAGGCACACTATGAAGCAGAGAGGAAGCTATGGTAGAGAAATAGTTAAATGGATGCAACTGGGTGGTTGTATGAGGTGGAGGGATGAAGGGAACTTTAGGGGGTGGAACAGTAAGGCACTTCAAAGCTTTGATGTTGTGAGCCCCTAAATGAAGGCGACTGAAGGTCCGTGCTAATGGGAGCCCATGGGGAGATGAGAGAAACTGTAGCAGACATAGCTGTAAAGAGAAAGTGAGAGCGAGTTTGTATGTGTTTTATGACTGAATGTGTTGATATTTAATAGAGTCAAAGGTTCTATTGATAGACTCCTTTTGTTGTCAGTGTAGGTTATGTACTGGTCTGGTATTTGTAATATTAGTTGCATGTGTGTGAGCATGTTGAGCAATAAGTATTCTACTCATTTATCAATCCCATAAGCCCTTGCTCTTGCAACCTCAAAACTCAAGACTCGTCGTAAAACATCAAACTAATGTTCCTCATGGATCCACCTTGAAATGTTCAACACCACATCAACCCAATATGTTAACAATCCTTTATTAAATAATCATAATAACAATAATCATCATCATAAAAAGCACATTTTCTGTACAAAGTGTCCAAAGAGAGACTGGAATTATACCCAGTGCTGTGATTCTCAAGTATTTTGAGTGTTTAAGACAGACTAATGCTCCAAAGCAGTCTTTTTCAGGTCCAGAGCCGAGGCTGGAACAGAGTAGCTCCAAGGCACTTGCAAAAGTCCAGGGGTCCAGTAGCAAGAGTCTTTAAGAAGATAAGAAGTATGTGTATGGATCAAGCAGGGTTCAGTAGAAACATCTAGGCTCAGCTGTCAGTGCCTCAAAACTCCATATCAAAGATTCCGGACTCTCATTATGTGTCTTATTCTGCAGAGGTGTAGTGTGCTTTGGGTGCATTTATTTCCACCAACTCCAATGATGCGTTTTTGAGCATGTATGAGGGTAAGAAATCCCATCTGAGCAAGTAGGTAAAGATTTACGGCATCTGTCTTCCACCTTTTTCCAGGCTTTTTAAAACCACAGGGGAGCAGATTTGCAACCAAACCTGTCTCCTGTTAACATAAAGCCTAAGCATGGAAACAAAACTGAGTAAAAGAGAGAAAAATATAAATTGGAAATGAACTGCTGTATGATGTACATTTGAAAGCATTGGTGTTCCTCAAGCCTCTGTGTTAGGTCCTACATTGTTTGCACATAACCTAAAAGAACAGCAACTGTAAAATGTAAATGTAAAATTTTTTAGCTGAATTAATGTTGGTCACCACTGACAGGTTTTGTAACACTCATCTAGGCATCTCAAAAAGGATTTCAAGAAAATATATTAAATATTTCTGTGTACACTTTTTTTTTTACTTCAAATCGATCCAAATCTAAACTATTTTACCTCTTACAGACCTTTTAAACATTAATTTTGAGGTGTAAAAATATCTGTTTGACCCAAGAGCCAAGATATACTGCACCAACAGATTTTAGTCTTTTTTCTAGTCAATAACTGTAGCATTATTTAACGCCCAGAGAAAAAATAAGATAAATTTTATTTCAAACCCATCATTCAGTATATCTGTCAGCCTTTAAACCCTTATTTCACATTATTTAATGCCTGTTTGCTAGCTCAAAGCTCACACATGAGCTTGTCAGTCCTGTCTCCCAGTTACAGCAATCCATAGGTTGCACTGACAAAATCCTCAGTCGTTTTAAACAAGTGTGGTGCCTTTTTTTCAAAACACAATCCACAAAACACACTTTGCCGAAAACTAAATCTAAGAACCCTCAATCTGTCTTACTTTTCCATTTCCAAACTGTCAGACTGACAAGAGAAACAAAATGGTTGGCTGAAAGCAATGGGTTGTAAACACACAATAATAATGACGTATAATCACCCTGGGCTACTGAACGTCTCTGAGAGGGAAAAACAATAAAGCAACATTAAATCCACCAGAGGCTTTAAAAACAATGCACCACATCCTAGGCCACAAAATGTACTTTTGGGAATGATGGTGGGCAGACGTTTGTGGCTCTGAAGTCCAGCCATAGATCTCCCACTTTAAAAACTAGACCTCTTGGAAATCTAAACTGATATACTCTCATCTTTTTGGAATAGGAGAACATTGATATGTATCGACATTTATTTTGAGGCTGAGCCCTGGAAAGGGTTTCAATCCTTGTGGCACCAAACTCTCTACTTTTGATGTAATCCAGTGAAAGACGAGGAAGTCCTTGGCAGCAGCGTTAGAGCTAAATAAGCACAACTGCTTGGAAAATAAGCTCCAGGAGAAGTTAAGTCTAGGAGCTCTCCAGCTGAGACGGACATGCATTCCAGGAATACTAAGAGATGAGGCTCGTCTCTTCAAAGAGTCAAATCGGGTTACTTTGAGGTCATTTTAGGATACTTGATATCTCCCCATCTGTTTTCCTCAAGCCTCGGAGCAGCAGCGCTGTTGGTTAAGCTTTACTTTGTGCTTAATCCCATCATACAGCTCGAAGTTGTAGTTCTCCAAAGTGGTGGACGAGCGTGACGTCAAGCCGCCGTATGAGCAGGTGCAGTAAAGAAGGAGGCCAGCGCACACAGCACCAAGAAGAACGCCCAGAGAGCTCATGACGATGATAGTCAGGAGAATGGGGTCCAGAGAATACAGCCAAGTGTTGTCCTTATCGACCACATGTGTCACCGGAGGCTCTGATGGCGTTTCGGCTGTGCTCCACTCTGGAAACTGGAAACCTACAACAACAAGAGGATGGGAGAGCACATAAAAAGGATGTTCTTGACAATCTCATGCACATAAACACATGTTTTTGGACTTAATACAATGGTAATATCATGGTATTCTTTGAAGGAGTATGATCTCCCCCCAAAATATTAATGGCATTAGATGGTAGCCTTCCAAAAAGTACTGTGGTAGTATCATGGTACAGTGAAGCATCAGACGGTACTATTTTATACGATGATACCGAAATTCAGCTACAATGGTTTTAAATGGTAAACCATGCTAGTTTTCAATTAAACCACAGTACTAACATGGCAAACAATTCTTTAAGTAAAAAAAGTAGTAAGATTTTTTTGTGATAATATGGTGTTATTTTTTGGGTTTTTTTGTTTTTTTAAAAATATAATATCATGTCCAAAAATCAAAGGTCTACCAGGTCCAAAAAAAAAAAAAAAAAAAAAAAAAAAAACATTTTTGTAAGTGAAAAAGTACCATGGTACTACCATGGATTTTGTGTAAGGACCACGGTATTCTTTAAAAGAATGTCATCTCCCACAAAATATATAGTGATTGTATCAGATAGTTATTTTGATACCATGGTAGAGTGATAGCATCATATGGTTATACCACGGTACTTTGAGATATACGTACCATGCTATTGAAATTCATGTACCACATTTTTTACGGTAAACCATGGTGCTTTCAAGAATACCACAGTATGGCACATGTTAGTGCCATTTAATTGAAAAAGGACAATGGTATTAACATATTTTACCATTAACATGTTTACAATGTATTCTTTGAAGTATTTTGGAGTAAATACCTTAGTACTCCAAAGTACTTAAAAGAATACCATGGTATAACCTTGGTAAATTAATATAGTAATCAGTGCAATTACTGTACTTGTACAACATGTTTTTGTAAGAATGTTTTGTTCAACACTACATCCTTTGAAGGCTAAACAGAAGTTTTTGTGTTTGTTTTCCCACACAGTATCCTATGGAGGAAGATACTTACTAATGGCTTGGTCTGTGGGAGAATTCTGTCGGCATGGTTGTTTTCAGCTGACAAAACTAAGCCGTAAACTCTTTTGTGGCACCCTGTGCCTTGCTAGCGCTTGCATTAGGCTTAATTAGGCTGCTTTTGACAGCGAGCTGATGCCAAAACTCGCACCAGCTGAGCTGCCTTTGTACTTTGACTGATATCTGTTGCATTTTATTAAAGCTTTTGCCCTTTTAGTTACAACAAATGTCTTCTGAGGTGATTGACAGCTTGTGTAGAGTGTAAGCTAAACACTGACTTCATTACATTGTATTAGAGTAGGGGGAAAATGAGAAAAAGATGGAATACATCGATAAAGGAAGTCAGGGAAAGTGAAAGAAAGACAGACGGAGGGGGGTGATAGTCTATAAGGATGAACAGATTTCGGGGTGGGTAATTAACTCGTCCTTGTCTTTTTTATTTATTTATTTAAGAGCCAAAACAAAGACATCTTTATGAGTTAGATGGATTCCAACTGTGTGATAGCGCGAAGGGAAGGGAAGGGCGGAAAGTCTGATAACCGGAGATGTTTTTTTGCTTTTCTGCAGAAATGCGGGGTGAGGGCGATGCGAGTATGAACAAACACATACATACTGTACCCACACAAACACACTGTAGAATGTCAGCTCAACCCTTATGCCCCTCAACAAACATATGCACAGATGCACTGTGAACTAACCTGAATTTATGTGGTCCTTCCCATTGAAGAGACGCCCATTTCCGACCGCTGGTTTTTTAACTGTGGACAGAAATGTAAACATTGTATTGAAATATATAATATGACACAAAATAATGTGTTTTGTGGTCAAAAAGCGCATATGCATTGAATTAAACTTCAGTACACAATAGGGCATTAGAGTCATCTTCACATCTTAACATTTGATTATTCAGAATTCTGATAACTTGCTCTAAACATATCAACAATACACAGTATCTAGCGTCAACAAACTTGCTAATTAACACTAATACCTGCTAAAATACAATAACCTGTAAAACAGAGTTTGTGTCACTCAAAGTGTTTGCATTCATGTACTTGTGTAAAGTATTGGGCCTTGGATTGACAGAGATCTAAATAAGTATATTTTGAGACTTGAGGCTAAGTAATAAATTATTAAAGGGTCGCAAGACATGTAACATAATTACAGGGTACAGAGAATAACATCATGTGACCTACATAATTACTAATTGAAGCACACCAGCATTTAAACATTAAGGGAACACACAAATATAGCAGCAAAAATAGGCCAATGTCTATTGTTACTGCTCTGATATAAATAGATATAAAAAGAAGTGAGGATTAAAAAAATAAGATTTTATTGTCACATTTTAAAAGCAGGTTTTCAAGACACAAATTCATCAAGCAAAAAAATATTCTGTTCACATTCGCATTTTAAACAATTTACTCATTTCAAAGTTGAGGTATAGGCTGACCACAGTTAGAAGGTACTTTTTAATAAAGCAAAGTGCATTATCATCATCATCCTCATTATTCTGATTAAATTCATAGTCTGTATCAGAAGCATCACCACCACCACCACCACCTAAGTAATCTTTGCAGTGCAATAAAAGGCCCATAACTTTCAAATGGCTTTATGGATCAGGTCACTTTGTTCCAAAAATGTCCAAGTCAGAGCCCGCTGTGTCTAAAAGCAGAGAAATCAATGTGAGAGCTTGCGCATCACGGATGTGAAGGCGGTAGCCTGACTGGATCCATTGTGAGCGATCTATTCTACCCAACTCCCCACCTCCGAGGAGAATGCTGTCGACTGTTCCACAACCCCTGAGCTGCCCGTGTCCAAAAGTACAGTTAGTATGAGTCATTTGGATTCGAGCAGAAATCGGCAGGGGTGTGAACATCAACCTCAATCCTCCACTCTTTGAAAAATAGACTGTTTTGCTTTATTAGAAGCTTCTCGGTTCAGGATACGCGATGCATTTAAGAGCCCGAGAAGAATGGCTGTTTGGCATCACGCCTCGCTGGGTGACGTGTTGACGGTGTTCTCGAGAGAGCGCTTGCACTCATTAATGTGGTTTCCCGAGTCGACAAGAGACACGGGGCGGGAGACGGAACGCCTTTAGCAGCTTTAATAAATGGTATCTGGTCCATTAACTAATTAAAAAATATTAAGAGTGAAGAAAGAAGGGGGGACACGGTTTAGGGAAGAAAAGAGCGATAAAGTGGCTGCTTTAAAAGCACATTGCATGACGGTGCCAAAACATCTCTTACCACCTCACACCAGGAAATGGCATTAAAAAGCCCCTCAGGAGCCAAGGGTCTTTATCCTTTTATTTCCATTTTGAACAGCTCTATACTTCTTATATCGACACGAAGACCTTTGAAATGCTTTTTCTAGATCCGCTGAATATTCTTAAAGGCATAGTTCACATGAAAATGATAATTCAGTCATCATTAACTCAAGTCGTTCCAAACCTGCATGCCTTTCTTTCATATGTGAAAGACAAAAGGAAATGTTTACACTTTTTCTATAAAATGAAAACACAAAAGGAGATGAACAGTGTAAATGCCAAACCACTGTCATTTGTTATAATGTCAAATTTGCCACCGTATTTGATTATACGCCAATGAAAATGAGATTTGAGCAAACAATGACTTTATTTTTGCTCACATAAATCTATCATGTGGTTCTATACAAAATGATATATGGTGAGGTAATTTTCACTTACATAAAGTTGCAGCATGAAAATTCTTTAAAATATTTCCTTTTGTCTTACACAGAAGAAAGGAAGACATGATAGTCTGAAATAACATTGCAGCAAGTTTTCATTTTGGGGAGACCTATTCCTTTAAATCCTTTAAAGTTACCCCTTTGGACATTTGTACTAAGGTAATACCTTGGAGTAGCATTGCAATACTATATGATAATCAAATGGTACTGCCACAATATGTTAGTGACACTCCCCTGTCCTAATACAGAACTGATTAATATAACCTATAAAACTGAATGACAACTCAATTCTGTAAATGATTCAATATGGCTATGAAAAAGCATATGGCAATCTTGGACAGCATTCACTGCTAATCACTCCTGAAGCTTCACAATGCTTCAATGAACCAAAATTGCTACCAGGTGTTGATATCTGCACAAGTTCTCTCCCACCCCAGTGCTCAGTGCTTCTTCATAGCATTGAGATGGAGAAAGGAAACAGCTGTCTTTGTTTACGGGACTTGTTTTTGGAGCCTCCACACCAGCAAGCGTTCGCTCAGAATAACACACGCCAACACACTTTTGGATGATCTTTGGGAAAAAAATGTGAGAAATGTGAGATAGAAAGGAATAACCTAGATACTGCCACAGAGAACACAGAAACAAACATAAAATATGAAGACTCCCTTGCTGAATCCCTCTTTCCCATAATTATCTTATCTCATTAGTGGCGCCATCCCTTCATTTAAGTTGAGCACATCGTTGATATAAAACCATGCCTAATAAAATGTTTAAAGTCAACATGAAAGAACATTTGCAATGCATTTTAGTTCCATAATGAAAAACTGTTAGATGGGACTCATTCAGTGAGAACTGATTGGATGGTGAAAAGATGGCGTTCCATACAAGGATAGAGTCTGAATGTGAGTTTACACATTCTTTCTGCTATTTTCAGTGAGGCTTTTTTATTATCTGGCATTAATTTATTGTGTTAAATATTGGCGAAGTTTTAAGAAAGGCTGTATTACATACAATTGAGGCCTAAAACAATTGTTGCCAATAACATTAAACAGTAATCGGTATGATCTAAGTTACATCAGTGGAAAAAAGAAACTCATTACACAAGCATTTTTCTCTTTGTAATAACAATGCATTGATCAACTGTTCACAATAAGACCAAGATAAAGAGACTCAATTTTGATTTCATGTTGACTTTAAAGGCAGTGTTCATTATGAAAGCATATGTTTATATCATCTTAGGTAGACTCTCCATTTATCAGACTTAACTCAAGTTGTTTACATGCAGAAACCTTTTAAGCAATACTTCACCTTCCCTTATTACTAATTAAATCATGCTTGCTTTGTATTCAAAAAGTGCTAAGAAGCACATTCTCAGAAATGGAGCCTCCGTCCATATGCTTAAATTTATCTGAAAGCTTCATGTTCTCTCTTTTTAACCAAAGGTCTGTTCCCATGTTCTTCTATAATCAGGTAAAGTACTCGTAATCAATCTCAGGGACTAGTCAAAGTGCAAACATTGTGGCATGTCCACAACAGCGCTGAAGTCACCGATGTTCTGACCTTGTCCAATCACATTGATTTAACATAAGTACAGCACACTGGATCAAGGTCAGTCCAGGATCAGTGATTGAGGTCACTGGATAACACGTCCTCTTGGCTTGCCGTTCATCAAGAGGCCAGATACAGATTTGCTCTTGGAGAAGTTCCCTCCTGATGAGTACGAGCTGGCTAGATGTCGTAAACAAGCGGAGAACGCTAGTAAGACAGGGTCATCAGTATCCAAGAAAGAAAAGAACAAGAACAGAACGAGGAAACAGAAAAATCGAAGTGTTGGGTTCAACTGGAAGCATTCGAATCCAAGCATCTGAGAGCGTTCTTTGAGGTTCTCCTCCAACTCTTCAGTCTGAGATCTGCATTTGTCAAGGACTTCCTTCAGGAAGTCAGCATTTGCAGCCAAACCTCTAAACCTTCAGTCCAGGTGGTCACCAGTAGGAATTCCCATCGCCCTTCTCAACCCATACAGTCAACTTGGGTGTCACCCCAGCCCTGTGCATGCCGCCGTTTGGGTAATGTGCATTGTGGGGGCTGTAGTAGGCCATTGTGGGTTGGTTCCTCCTGGCCGTAAGATGGCGACAGCTAATGGCCATGACAATGACAATGAGCAGGAACAAGATGGCTCCTCCACCAGCCATTATGTAATACCAGTTGGGCAAAACAGGTGGTACTGACAGCGTATCTATTGTTGGCTCACTCTTGCCTGGTAGGTCTCCCCCTGGTGGAGAGATATACAAACTGTGAAACACACCACACTGCTGCTATGTTCAAACGCAAACACACTAATGCCATGAAAGATGCTGCATTGACTGATTTGGCATAAGCTTCATGCTCCATGTTTCACTGTTCGAAATCACCATAAAATAACCTCTTTCCAGTAGTAGAATAGTTGTTGAGGGATCTACGTTCGGTTTGCATAGAGGCATGTACAGTGAAACAATGGGAGTGAATGCAGTGCTGTTATGTAACGTGCTTTCAAATAGGCACCTGAGTCAGACTCCAAGCATGTTGCAAATAAACACTGCCCCGCTCTAGTCCTGGGGAGTGGGAATGCCATACTATAAATCTGGATTTTGTTTTGCATGCTGGATTTTGGGACAAGTCTCTCTCCAGGACTACTCAAAGGGCAGGTGGATACATGAACACAAGTGCTGGTAGTTCTCCAAACCGTTATGTCTTAGGGGTACATTGGGGCTGCATTCAAAACAAGAGGCTGTTTTGCCAAGCAGAGGCACATGCATTCTGTTCTCCCTCTGTTCAATCTTCTGGTTCTTGCAGAACGCTGACAGATAACTGATCACTGTAGGAGTTTTTAATAGGGTCGGGCATTGCCAACTTCATCAATACATCTTGATGCACCACTATATCAGAAATGGATCACAACTGAGATTGAGAGAGACCCAATGTGACTGTGTGAGAGACTGAGGATGTGGAATCTTTTTTGTATTCTCGCTTCAATTTTGTCAAGGATGCCATGTTTTAAATTATTATGACTTCCATAAATCTGGCATTTCTATTCAATTTTCTTTATAATTATTTACATTTAGAGCGGCTGAAAAGGGCGATAAATGTGTAACTTTTCCACCACTTTGATATTTTCTCGATATTTGATATGAACTCTAAGAATTATACAAATGCACACATAACAAACTAAACTAAAAAATAATAAATAGATAAATAATTAAGGTAAATGAATACACAGAAAAAAAAATACATAAATTAGTGCTGTCAAACGATTAATCGCGATTAATTGCATCCAAAATAAATATACACAGTACACGCACATATATTATGTAAACAAAAACCTTTATTTTGGATGCAATTAATCGCGATTAATCGTTTGACAGCACTAACCTTTATTTTGGATGCAATTAATCGCGATTTATAGTTTGATAGGTATTTTTATAATTTAAGTTAAATACGTTAAAAAAGTAAATACAATATAAAATAAAATATAACATCAATATATGGAACTAAAGAACAGATGCAATATCTTTGGGGAAAAAGTCACTACAGATTTATGGCTAAATATGCATACATTCAGTTTCTCAGTTAAATTACAACCATTAAACCACCTAGTGTAACACTCCAAGAGTTGTGATAGGCTTATTTTCACACCAGCCACAACGCTACTGGATGAGTTCAGCTGCTCTAGAAAGCCAACGTGAAGCGCCACGTGTTGAATTTAAATTGAAACAGCTTTGAGCAATTTCTGACACACTGAAAATAAAAACAACCCTATATCTTGACGAAAACAACCAAAATAGTAATAAATATTACGATCACACAACAAGTGGAAGCAGAGGTTCTTGTCAGCTCTGCTTTGTCTATCTCACAGATTAGTAAGCACTGTGTGAGAAGCGAACATTCGAGAAAAGAATGACACCAAAAAAAAACAAAAAACAGTTCTCCAGGGACTCCAAGGAGACATACCCTGAGTCTCTGATGCAATGCTGCCATCTGAGCAGAACCCGGCACAGGCAGACATCTTGTTAGGCTGTATTCAGCTACGGAGCATGACTGAGCCACTCATTAGGGAGAGTGACTTGGCTCTGCATGTGTCTTTTATTGACACTCATTTCACAAAAGAAAGTGGAGGTGCTAATATGCTGGTAGCTTGTTTGGGTATTCCCTCCAAAGAAACCAAGTTTAAAAAAAAATAAAAAAATATTGGAGTGCCAAATATATATATAAAAAAGCATCATACTGCTTCGGTGTCCAGTGTTGGACTGCAGTCCATGTCTATGTGTCCATGACAAATACTCAGTTCTCAAGGGATCCTACACCTTTCTCACTATTCCCATGCCTTTTCTAGTTGTTTGTGATTACAGATCATCATTAATGAAAAATCATTAGACTGATGATTTAATTTTTTTCTGTCAGGTACCAATTTTTGAAACAAATGCATTCTAGAAGCATACAGGTGACTGCTTTTCTTCAACTGTTCTATAAAGAAGTAATTTATAGCTGTCCATGTTATATCTAAAATATTTTTTTTACACAAGGATCAGCAGAGTGCAGGATCAGCTATTCATAAAAATAAAATGTGTGTTTTAGAGTTTAAATGTCTCCAATAAAACGACAACAGGCATGCATTTACATATGAACCTATGAACTCCTTTTCTTCCTTTTTTTTTTTCTAGCATCATTTGCCATCCAATGAGTCACAAAGGAGTTCCTTTAGCAGATAGATGTAGAGTATATTCATTACATACATTTTCGAGATTTTCTATAGACTATAAATATAGTATCAAATGTTTGGTAACACTTTAGTTTGGGCACCAGTTGTCACTATTAACTAGTTGCTTATTAGCATGCACATTACTAGCATATTGGCTGTCTATTAGTACTTACAAAGCACATACTAATGCCTTATATTTTAGACAGCATTTTAGATCCCTTAAAGGGGTCATCTGATGCGATTTCAAGTTTTCCTTTCCTCTTTGGAGTGTTACAAGCTGTTTGTACATATATAAGATCCCTAAAGTTGCAAAGACTAAAGTCTCAAACCCAAAGTCTCAAACCCAAAGATATTCTTTATAAAAGTTAAGACTCGATCACGCACTCCTAAAACACCTCACTTAAACACGTCCCCACATGTCTACGTCACTGTGTGGGAAGATTTGCATAACACCGCCCAAATGTTCATGCAAAGAAAGAAGGAGTAACTTTGATTCTCGCTGTAGTATTGTTGCAGCCACCGCCATGTTGTGGAGACGCTGTGTGTTTCATTGTGAAAGTGAAACTACTTTGTTTGGCCTTCCAAAAGCAGACACAACTAGAAATCAGTGGTTAAGTTGTATTTACAACACTGTTTCAGAACAGTTCAAACCAAATATTTGTGTGTGTGCAACGCATTTAACAGAGGACTGTTTCCTGAACCTACAATGCCGGCTGTTCCGATTCACAACCTGTAAGTATGTTTTCATATTTAAAGAATTTGTCACTGATGATTCAAACTCGAGTTTTGAGAAAAGTAGCATAGAGTAGCGCTTGTTGTTTGTCATTTCTCCAATCACAAATGCAGACATGGTTTTGCGGTGCAATACGATAGGCAACGCAATGTGTAAAAAAACAATATAAGTCATTATAATCCATAATTATGTCCCCACTGGATACAACAAATGCCTCGTTTGTAATGGGTTTTATTGGTTTTGTCTCGTCACGCTGGGACATGGCATCACAGTATGGTAAGGGGTGTAACATTTCCATCACACGCTTGAGGCATTCGGCCAATCACAATGCACTGAATAGCTGGCCAATCAGTGTACACCTCGCTTTTCAGAACGATGAGCTTTGTAAAAATCGACGTGTTTCAAAAAGGCAGGGAATAGAGGCAAAACAATAATGTACAATATGTGGAAAATAATGTGTTTTTTGAACCTTTAAACCAGATAAACACATTGCATTACACCAAATACACAAAATAATGTTATTTTTAGCAACATCATATGACCCCTTTAATCTTACCCCATACTTAAACTTAACAACTACCCTACTAACTATTAATAAGCTGAAAATTAGGAGTTTATTGAGGCAGTAGTCATAGTTAATAGTTAAAAGTGAGAATTGGTCCACAAACTAAAGTCTGACCAAATGGTTAAACCCTAAAATATGCCCAAATATGTCCATAGGAATGCATAAGTGTTAGCATGGCTGAATGGAGAAGATGTCTCAAAAATAGACTGACAGGATACCCATCTGGTTTGGACTGCTACGAATAGCCAATGACATCAAACGATACAATACTGACACAACCTCAATGAGATTTGAGAGCTATGACAGAAGGGATGATGTTCAGCGAATAATGACTGGAATATTTCATGCAAGAAAGAAAGTCATACAATTTTGAAGCGACATGAAGGTGAATTTTCTGTTATTTCTGAGGAACTATTCCTTGAATGCCAAATTGTGTCACATTGTGGCAGATCAGCCTCATGGGTTCAGCAGCCAGCTGACAGCCCATGTTTGAGCATCTTTCCCAACTGGGACCTTAAATATGTCAAAAACGGATTGGTCACCTCAAATAACCGACCCAACCCCAGGCTCCTCAACTCACTGCATAAATATCGCATGCTAGGAAGTAAAACGAACCCTAGATCATTGCTGTAAACAATAACTGCTGAGCAGGGCAGAGAGCAGGAAGTGCAAACATTCACACTCAAGGCAGAGAGTTTAAACTCACCGGTCATATCTGGAGGGAACGCAGCAAAAGGCTCTAGATGAGGAAGAGAAAGATGGAGAGAGGCAGAGAAAGCAAGAAAGACAAACAGAGCAAAATGTTAATCTGCAATATGAGGTTAACGGTGGGGTACATCCATGCATTACTGTATTAGATGCTGAGGACTATGAAAACATGCACTGAATTTCATAAAATTTTGAATAACCTACATCAGAGACCACAAAGGAAATCAATCCTTAAAATGGTTCCTGAAATATTTAACCCTCAAATCAAAAGAAAACAGGACCATTAGTATATATTAATAAATATATTACTATTATTAGTATTATTATTATTAATTTATTATAATAGAAACAAATATAGTACCTTGTTTTTTTTTTTTTTTTTTTTTTTTTTTAATTAAAATCTATATATATTTACTAAGAACAAATACTGTCCAAAGATTGACTTTTTCAAAAAACAATTGTAATAATAATTAAACATTAAACATTCTGGATTTATTTATTATTATTATTATTTTTTTTTACATATTAATACAGGAATGTGTGTATCACAGTACATATCACTTTTACTTTCACTGAATCATTTTAAATGGTCCTTCTGTTGCTAATGAATTTTTAAAAGTATAAATATTGTATGAGATGCATAATGGTCATTAAAATAATGTAACAATGCAAAAAAAATCTTAATTTTGAATAAGTTACGACCTGGACATGTTCTTAACAGATTTTGAGATTCACCCAGGTGCTGTTTCCAAATACAATTACTTAAGAGCATTTTTTTCCTTCAGCTAAATTATCTGTCCTGGACCCCCATTCAGTGCTCAGATAAGGCATTTTGATTCTCAGTTTGCTGGTACAGAAGCGTGTTTTCAAGTTGTTTTCATGTTGTGATGGTTTTGTTTTGGGGAGCGAACATGGAGGGACAGAGAAGATTGCTTGAATTCTTGAAACACAAACAATTAGAAAAAGACTAGAAACTATTGTGGGGGCCAGCGGCTCCGGGATCTCTTTTTGGCGGGAACTGCGAGTCCAACTGCACAGGTCGACAATAACTCTCCCACCATGCTTTAGGAAGAATCACAGCAGGCGCATGGTGGAACATGAGCTCAGGAGGCTTCCAATTTTTGGATTCGAAATGAACCACCAAGTCCCGTAGCCTCGGAGTGAGCCAAGCTGCGACGCTGCGAGCCAAAAATGACTAAATCAGGGTTTTCAGTTATGGACTGGGAATCGTAGCAGCGGTGAGCACATGGTCACATTCTGATGTCTTTAAGACCATAAACCACAAAGCTTCTGTGCGAGATCCATCCTCAAAAAGCTCGGGCTATCAGCTAATTCCGTTAAAAATCTCTGTTTACAAACATGGAAGGAGAAGCGCAAAGGAAATAATGAAACATAGATTAGCATCGGGGCCCAGGGGTATTTGTGGCCTAGATTTGATTCTACATTTTGCATTTGATGGCAAACAACGAGCCGCAGTATTTTTTTGTGTGTGTCCTCCTTTCATGTTTGAGAAGCTCTTTGAGATAGTAGCTGTGATGGCTAAGGTTTGATCACTGTAAATAGAGGGGTTTATGGAGAGAAATTCTCAACAAATTATGGTGAAATGGTGGAACCGGAATATGGCCGTCTGTAATGAAGAGATAAAAATGAACTTCACAGGAAACCAGAAAGAGCGTGGCAGGGAGAAACATCTGGTCGAGATAATGCAAGGCTTTTGCTTAAATTGCTGCTATGAATGACAACAAAAGGACAAACCTAATGATGGAAGAAAAAGATGAAACGTGCACACTTACGAGTACACTCCTCCAGTGGTGTATTCACACTCATGTGGATGTTATCGATCCAGATATGGCCTTTGGTACCCTCAAAAAATCCTTCGATTACCACCTGTGTGATGAAATATGAGAACATGTCACCATGATTTCTGACAGAAAGTCAAGTAAATGATGATTCAAATGAGTAATCATTTGGGCTGTCAATAGATGCAAGTAAATATCATGCTTTGGAGTTTTTAAGTGACATTAAAAGTCACATTTTACCTCACAATCAAAAGAAATGATGTTGTGCATAAAGAAAATTAAACCTATTTTGGGGCCGTAAAGATTTTGGTAATGAGACATTATCTCAGTTAATTTTTTAATTGTTTGAGCTTCCATTTTAGTTGCATGATTCTCATTAGAATCTCATTTTCAACTTTTTTAAAGTACGAAAAACCTTTATCATAGCAGTTAATAACAGTTAATATCATTGACTATAAGTGGATGCGAAATACATAAACCTACCAATATCCATCACTGTGACTTATTGCGCGAGGAAATAATTACGTTTTGACATCAGTTAATGAAAATGCGGTTATTTCACAGTAGTTTTTTCATTGACATTTATAAAATATTGCAAAAGTTTTGTGCAAATCTATAATGAAAATGAAAGGCAAATGATATTGTGTTGTTACCAACACTATTTATCATACATTACATTTTTCATATAATCCCATTTTATTGTATATCTTGTCTAATCTGCTCACCTGAAATTCATTAGGAGATCGAGGTATGATGGTCCGCCCTTCTTTCCAGATGGGCTCCTGGTCTCCACGGAGGGACCAGAGCAGGGTTTCCTCTTGGTGTTTGTTCTGCAGCAGGACCCTCAGTGTTCCCTGATCCTCCAGCTGATAGGAGAACATCAGGCAGAGAGGTCCAGTGTCGGGATCCACACTGGGACTGAACAGCCGGGCCTTCTGGCCTTGCGTCTCAGGACTGGCCTCAATGTACAGGTAGTTTCCCAAACCTGTGAGAGAACAAACACAGCAAGGCGTATCACACAGAGCGACAGATGAAAATGTTGCAGCCTTTTGGTTTTTCACATGCAATCTTGTTTATTCCCTGCTGGGCAAAAAGTGCCATTCAGCACATGACATTTTAACAGTCTGGTTTGTGTCACCGCGGGTCTGACCTATCAAACAGCGAGTGAGCACTTCCTCAACCCAAACTGTGTTTCCAAGCAACACGCTTCTCTTGTCCCGCCCGTCTAAACGTCATGCTGTGTGATTATACGGAAAAGTCAAGTGTGGGGAAAGTCAAGCACTTCATCATTAGTATTAGTGTCGTTCGTGAGCGACGGTAGCCCACTAGGCTCTACTGTAGGCACTTTAGGTGATGGCAGGTGTCTGTTTGCTAAGCCGAAAGTGAAAGAGCCTTAAGTGGGGGCAAGGCACGACCCCCACAGTGAAGAAAGAGTGGAGAGACAGGTGCGCACTCTTTTATCTCTCTATATATTTGTGAATAATCTTTCCAGACGTTTCAAGGTCAAAAGGATCTCGAAAAAAGCTCATGTGGTGGCGGCCCGGCATCTCTCTGAGTCATCCGATTGGACGAGGAGGAGACATGTGACCTATTGGAGTCTTTAACATTTTGAGTACTGTCAGAAAGCGCCTATAACACCTTGCAGCTGTCGGCATGGCTTGTTAAGTCTTTCAGGGAGAGCATTTAAAATATTCCAAGGCAATGAATTTAAAATAGGTTTAGGATAACAATCCCTTTAACTTCACTGGGAATGCATATATGAGGAGATGTGAAGGGGTGGGGAGCAAATATCTTTAATTTATGTGAAAAAAAAAATCCCCTTTTTGATCGCAAGTACTATATTTATAAAGGGAAACGAATAATGATCTCTTGAAAGAGGCTTTAAGTACATGGAAGTCTATGCAAAAATCCGCCTGGAAGGCAGGTGAAGGACTGGAATACATGGTTGGAAATGCAGTTCTCCACAAGAATCTGCGCCTTTTAAGTCTGAAAAGGTTTTTTGAACTTCCAGAAAGTAGGCCTGGGAAATTGCAATGCTTCTTACACTTTTAAATGGTTTTGGAACAAAATAAATTATTAAACAATATTGCTTAGCACCATCTACAACACATATATAATTATATGATAATGATATACACTACTGTTCAAAAATTTGGGGTAAGTAGAATTTTTTATTGATTTATTTTTAAATAAAAGTTATACTTGTATTCAGCAAGAAAGCATTTAATTGTTCAAAGGTGACAGTGAAGACTTTATAATGTAACAGAAAGATTTCTCAAATAAATGTTGTTCTTTTTTTAACAAAAATAAAATATTACACGGCTCTCCTGTTTTTAACATGGCAAATAATAATACAAATATTTCTTGATCAGCAAATTAAATTTCTAAAGGATTGTGTGACAATAAATTACATTTCAAAATAACTTTTTTAATATATTTTGATCAAATAAATGTAGCCTGACTGAGTGCAAGAGACTTCAGAAACATTTAAAATTTTTACCGACCACCAAACTTTCACAACAGCAGTGTATAATTGAAAATATACCAGATCTACAATATACATTAGTTGAATTCTATATTAATGTTTGGCAAAATTACACAGCCTACAGTTATAGTACTACGCCAAATAATTATTTATTGTGTTTATTGTAAATAATTAATGTAATTATTTATTGAATAATGCCATCCCAATCATATTACTGTTGCTGCCTTTTTATAAAAGCAATATGTCAGTCGAGACCAAGCATTACAATGATTTTACCATGTCAGCACTTTATTCTTAAATGTGGTGAAATGACTGCAACACATGCCCTAGAGTGTCATGTGAAATGGTAACTTATTTTACTTTCATAGTCTGATGCATTTCAGAATAAAACTAAATATGCATGAAGAAAAAATATAAAATGTGGAATTAAGCCAAACTCGAAAACTACAAGGGAGGCAAAGTTAAAAGCAAAGTTTTGCATGACATCATTTCTTTATTTTCCCAGTCATTCACCAGAAATCTTGCTTTCATATTGATAAATATGTATTTATCATATTTGATATACATGAAAATCTGCAGCCCACAGACTCCCACCTTTCAATCAAACAATAATTGTTATTTCTGTCTTCACTGCCATGCTTTGTTCCTGGTGTACACTTCTAATTGGGATGTGTCATGGGATAGAAATAGAGGGAGTGTGACAGTGTTCGGGAGGGAGAAAGGAGGAGAGCAAGCATGCCGAGCATTCATCCTGTTTTCCTCTTCTAGATCTCATGCCAGTGGCTGACATGTGGAAAGCAGAACGCCGTGTACAGAGGGAATGAGGTCACATGAGTTTACGCAAACACGTAGTGAAGTTAGAAAACTAAAAGGCTGTTCTGGAAACAGTCAAAGTGCCTCTCATCTGGGTGAGGTGTTAAAATGATTATGGGTAAACTGATTTGGAGTTAGAATTAAGTCATATTACATGAAGAACAGGGCACGAGATAACCCTGCTGAGTTTATACTGGCATCACTTTCTAAGTGGGTCCCGGCTGGTTAGTACCGGTTTGGTGCAAGTCAAGATGTTCACACCCAAAACTTTGCCAACATGATCTTTTATGGAGAAGCTGGTTGAATATTGGCATAAAAAAATGGCATATTTAAAAATAATGCTATATTATATATAAATAACAATATAAACAAAAAAGGGATTAATTAAACTGTTTAACTGTTTGTGTCCCTATAATATAATATAATATAATATAATATAATATAATATAATATAATATAATATAATATAATATAATATAATATAATATAATATTTGTGAGAGATTGTTTTTGTAAACGCTTTTTGTTTCCGAGCATGAACACAGACTAGAGCCTACAGGCATGACGACCTCTGTATGCATGTGAATGTGGAAAGGTGTGTGTGTGTGCGTGTGTGTGTGTGTGTGTGTGTGTGTGTGTGTGTGTGTGTGTGTGTGTGTGTGTGTGTGTGTGTGTGTGTGTGTGTGCGTGTGTGTGTGATACTCACTGTTTGAGCCCATGGAAAGATCTTGACTCTGACCCAAGGCGGTGCTTTTGCTGGAGCTGTGTAGCGCCCAGCTGAGGTCAGAATCCGGGTCAAGGGTCCAACCACACAATCCTTGCTCAAAATCACACAGTCCTTTGTGAGACGGCACGGAAGCGCTGGTAACTGACAGATAGAACACATCAATACATTCGCATTAATATTCATCAGCCTTGGCAAAACATTGGACGGCTAACGGCACTTTAAACTAAACTGAGTTTTGACCTTTGACTTCAGCTGCATCAATGTGCAAAAATATAAAATATCACAACAACTCTGCCAAAGAAGCCATGGAAAATGCTGATAGTGTAACTTATGTTAAAGAGATATGGATATTTATTGAACAAAAAAGTGGTATAAAGTGCTTAAAGGTCACATGCACATAATTATGTAGTTTTGAAATATTATATTGCTCCATGTATACACAAGCACTTCACTTAAGCAAAGTTTCCCTTGTGAAAATACATCTGTGCATTATTGGTAGACTGATTCGTTTCCATTTCACATATGCATGCAACAACAACCCAAATGCAGCTGATTTCTGGAGGTTTAATGTGTTTGTGAAATGTACTCAGGCTTAAATCATGTATTGTAAAATACATAGATCTAAACCAACCTGGACTGGGTTTCTGCATTGTGCTGGTTTGTACAGAGGAGGCTTGAGTTGGTTTGGATGTCTCTACAGCTGGTGTGGAGGTTTCTGCAGAGGAAACACATAATTAACAATCTTATCTTAACCAAGACCAGAATGCATTTCCATTCAAACAAATCTCTTTTTCTTTCCATTTCAAATGAGATTCCCTTTCATTTTAATTATGCAGCCAGCCATGAGTCAGATACTCGTAAATTAAATCATAAAGCTCCAATCTCTGAATTTATGCCAGCGCAGAGGCGAACATAAACTATGTGCACAGTATGCAATCCTGTGCAAAACTATAATTTTGTCCCCATATCGCCTGCAGGTTTTTGCATCTGTCTTAAATGATGACATCAGACTGATGGATGGCGTTGCTTTAGGGAGAAAACCCAGACGAGCCATGGGGTGTTGAATGAAAACAACACATGTATACATATATGCATACTAATATACAGGACCTTCAATCCATTATGTGTTAAAAAAACAACAACAACAATTAAGGTATTTAAAAAAAAAAAGTGCAAAGATTAAGTTTACTTTGAACTGTAGGTACCAAAATGCCTTCTATAACGCCTGAAACATTTTCACCACTATATACAGTATATACTGTATTTTAATGGAAAACAGACAAAAATAGAGGTTAAGAAATTATTTATGTAAAGACGTTTAAGGGAGTTGTGATTTTTCTTCCTTGCAGAACAATATTCAGATTTCTAGAGGGTGAAATAATAGTTTAGCAATCTTGTACATTACCTTACAAACAAACAGAATCAAGTGAAAAGGTTTTAGATTAACTAAGTAAAGAAGTACATCTAACATACAAACCAAACGGTCACTCACAGTAGTTTCTGCAAAGGAAGCGAATCGGTGCATACATTAATATTTTGAATTCATAAAAGGTGAGCCACAGCTGGTGATATTTGTCACTGTAATGCCATGGCCTTTTCTGAAGCAATTAGCCAGCTAATACCACTTCCTCTGCCCTATCGCTAACTGCCTCCCTCTCTACACCATCCCTTTTCCCTCCATCATTCTTTCATTTGCCTCCACACCTGCAGTCTCTGTCCATTTGTTTTTCTTTATCTTCTGATTCAATTAGTGCAGGCATGACAGATAAATATCATCACCTGTGTGGGACTACGCTCGTGCACGTGTACACATATGTGCAAACACTCTCCACGCCTTGAAGATGCTCTGTCAGTGTTTAAAGGTCGCTGTGTGTCATGGTGTAACAGAGTCGGCGTCAGAGCAGATCTACTGGAGGGGCATTGGATCATCGGCGGGGGGGCACTGTCGTTTGATAAAATTTTTTTGACGCATTGGCAACATCATAGTAGCATGGAAATCCAGACCTAAATCTGAAAGATCTATATAGAATGACAATGAAAGATTTAAGGCCCGTTCACACAAAAGAACGATGACTATAAAGATAACGATATTAGCGTCCACACCAGCGAACGATATCTTCTGTTTATTCTAAGCGCACGCTCGTCTGGCGCTTTAAATTCTTGAGCGCGTTACAACAGGATGGATTCTGATTGGCTGTCAATTTTTTTATCGTTCATCAGCTGGGAAAAAAAAACGTTTTGAAAGTGATTCCAACGATATCGTTTTTCTTTGTCTTTATCGTTATAGTTGTGGTGTGGACGCTGCTGTTCTTTAATACTGAGAACGATTTTTAGAACTATATCTTTATCGTTATCTTTATAGTTTATCGTCCTTGGTGTGAACGGGCCTTTAGACTTGGGGTTTTATCTAAAAGAGGAACAGAAGACAGCGCTGAAATTTGCTGTTTTGCCGACCGGATACGGTTCCAATGATCTATATAGAATGACATTCTACCCTATAATGTTAGCTCCAATGATCTATCTATATAAAATGTCATTATATAATTTTTTTTTTTTTTTTTTTTTTTTTTTTTTTTTTTTAATACCTGTCTTGATTCCTAATACACAACAGATGACGATTGTTAGGTTAAACGTTCAGAATACGATTCAATATAAGGTTAGTATAGCCTAGTTCAGCACGTCAGCGAATGGACAGCGACTCATTCTCGCGTTCTATGAGTTCAGTAGCCTACATTTTTGGGAAACGCGCGAGGAATTGCGGCTAACGTTTATAACCTTGCACGTAGAGAGCGCTTTTAAGAGCTAAGATATGCTAGGCTACATCGAGGGAAACCCGGCCCAGAACAGATAGCCTAAACAACAGAACAGGACAGAAAATAATAATATAAATATAATATAGGCTAAATAAAAAACATAAAATTGGCCTACAATGAATAGCTATATATTTTTTATACTTAAATAATTTACAAATTACGACGACAAAAATAAAACACTGAATCAGTTTGAAGCTTTGAAAAACCGGCAAAAAAAATGTCCCCATCAGACAAAGTGTTTTCGTATAGATGTTTCTGAAAACTTAAGGCTTTTTTTCTTAATAAAACGAGTTGGACATCATCACACAAATGTCTGCGTATGGACCAACAGAAGACTAAAATTCGCCTGCAGAGAATAAGGATGTCACAACAATAATGAGCCACTCACACAGGGTATAAGGTTTAACTGATTTTGTAGTTTTTGATTTGCGTAGAATGCAAATTCTGTAGAACTTGAGAAATAGATAAAAGAAAAGAAAATACAGGAAATGGAAAAAAATAAAATACAGAAAATACAAAGTGTGCTTCAACAAATAAAATAATTTCTTTAAACACCGTTTTTTCTTAGGGTTTCAAGGACTTTAAATACTCTAAAGGACTCATTTTCTAAACAAAATAAATAAAGGACAAAAATAAATGTATTTTCTGCTATTACTTTATGCTAATACTTGGTTTTAACCTGGGTTACACACCTCCCAACAGTTTATGCACGCACCAAGCAGAAATGACATAAGCCCGTATATCTTTACAGACAGCCAAGTATAAAACACAAATGCAGTTAGAACCCACAAACATTCATCAACAATTCACCTGTTTTTTTTTTTTTTTTTTAATTAGCTGCTAACAACTGTCTATAATATAGACGGACAAACTGTTCTTCAACTTGAAATGGATTTTGCGCGCGCGCTGCAAATCAAATGTAACAAGTTTACTCGGCGACCAATAAGCATTCACCATGACGAAGCCTAGTAACGTGCCATGAGCAACCAAAATTATGCATTTTCCCCATTATTTTTATTTTATTTACTTTAAGTTACAGTTTGAACATTTAATATTAAAATAATAACTAAAAGGGATTTTTTTTTTTGGGCCACGCCATGGCCTGTAGGAGGGGCATCAATGACCGCTAGGGGGGGCACGGCCCTCGAATGCCCCACCACAGCGCCGGCACTGTGGTGTAATGATTTTGACCTTTCAGAGATGTGTGTCACGGTGTCTGTTCTGTGTCTCCCTGGGTGGCCACTAGAGGTCTCACTTCCCCTTATTGTCACCTTCGTAAGAACTACATTTCCCACTAGCCTTATCTGTTCATCACTGTTCATTGTGTTCAGCTGTCACCACTTACCTTGTTTGCAGCTGTCTATAAATACCCTGGTTGTTTCTGTCATTATTACGGAGTCCTTGTTGAATGTCACCCTGTGTTTTCCTGGTTTCCCCTGGTTTTTCGTGTTTCTGGATGTGGTTTATGTTTCTTGTGTTGGACGGATTACCTGGATGTTGACCTTTGCCTGGATGTTTTCTGATTTTGGATTGCCTCAATAAAACACTGCACTTGGATCTACCTGTCTGTGTGCGTGTCGTGACAGAAGGACTCCGTCATGCCTAGATCCAGCGGTGTGGGATTTCGAATCTGTTCCCCAGCCACCATGGAGGAACGGAGGGGGGGAGATTCCGGAACTTAACCACCCTTCGTCCAAAGGGGGAGTGAGGTGGGTGGCCTGGCGCAATTGTTTTGGACCATGGCGGTTGGGCTAGGTTATAATGATGCAGCACTGAAAGACTTATTTAACAATTGCCTAGATGATCCTTTGCCTCAATGGGAGATGATGGGGCTGGAGATCCTGGACTTTTGGGGTTTTACTAATTACCTGCACCATCGTGCTCGGTGGGATACATCGGCTGATCCAGCGCCACAGTACAAGATGGCCGCCAGCCCAGCGCCACAGCACAAGATGGCCGCCAGCCCAGCGCCACAGCACAAGATGGCCGCCAGCCCAGCGCCACAGCACAAGATGGCCGCCAGCCCAGCGCCACAGCACAAGATGGCCGCCAGCCCAGCGTCACAGCCCAAGATGGCCGCGGAAACAGTATTAAGTTATTTTTCCAGGATGTGCCAGATCCCAGAGTTTCCCGGGAGTGTTCACATCACGGCCGCTGAGCCAGCGCCAATGGCCAAGATGGCCACCAGTGCAGCACCACAGCACAAGATGGCCGCCAGCCCAGCGCCACAGCACAAGATGGCCGCCAGCCCAGCACCACTGCACAGGAGGGTCGAATCTACACCTGTGTTGGCAGACAAGATGGTTGACTCAACGCCTGAGTCTTCCGTCAAGGAGCCACCGGCACGCCATCATAGAGGCCGCAGGAGGAGGAGACAGGCGTCAGCCGTTCCTCAAAGCCCGGAGGAGGTTCCCGAGCTGGCCGCTGCCGTCCAGGAGGACGTTCCCGAGCGGGCCGCTGCCGTCCAGGAGGACGTTCCCGAGCGGGGCCGCTGCCGTCCAGGAGGACGTTCCCGAGCGGGCCGCTGCCGTCCAGGAGGACGTTCCCGAGCGGGCCGCTGCCGTCCAGGAGGACGTTCCCGAGCGGGCCGCTGCCGTCCAGGAGGACGTTCCCGAGCGGGGCCGCTGCCGTCCAGGAGGACGTTTCCCGAGCAGGCCGCTGTCGTCCAGGTGGACGTGCCCGAGGTTCCCGAGGCGGGGCTCGAGGTGGTTCTGGAGGCCGAGGCGGTGCCCGAGGCTGGGCCCGATGCCGAGACGGTGCCCGAGGCTGTGTCCGATGCCGAGACGGTGCCCGATGCCGAGGCGGTGCCTGATGCGGTGGCCGAGGCGGTTCCCGATGCAATGTCCGATGCCGAGGCGGTGCCCGTTGCCGAGGCGGTGCCCGAGGCGGTGCCCGATGCCGAGGCGGTGCCTGATGCGGTGGCCGAGGTGGTTCTCGATGCAATGTCCGTTGCCGAGGCGGGTGTCCGTTGCCGAGGCGGTGTCCGTTGCCGAGGCGGTGCCCGATGCCGAGGCGGTGCCCGTTGCCGAGGCGGTGCCCGATGCCGAGGCGGTGCCCGATGCCGAGGAGGCGGTGCCTGATGCGGTGGCCGAGGTGGTTCCCGAGGCAATGTCCGATGCAGAGGCGGTTCCCGATGCGATGCCCGAGGCCGAGGCGGTGGCCGAGGCAGAGGAGGCGGTTCCCAATGCGATGCCCGAGGCCGAGGCGGTGGCAGAGGCGGTTCCCGATACGAGGCCGAGGCGGTGCCCGATGCCGAGGCGGTGCCCGATGCCGAGGCGGTCCCCGATGCGGTGGTCGTTCCCGAGGCGGTGCCCTGGTCCGATGCCGTTCCTGAGGCCGTTCCTGAGGCCGTTCTTGAGGCCGTTCCTGAGTTCCTGATGCCGTTCCTGAGGCCGTTCTTGAGGCCGTTCCTGAGGCGGATCTACCTGTCTGTGTGCGTGTCGTGAGGAGGGCTGTGTTGGGAACAAGATGGCTCCGGAGGCGATACCCGTGTCCAAGGCCGTTCCCGAGGCGGTGCCCTTGTCTGAGGTCGTTCCTGATGCCGTTCCCAATGCCGTGACCGGGCCATCGCCACAGCCTGCTCCTTACTGGCTCCCCGATTGGCAGGTTCCGTTCGGGCCACTCAAATGGCGAATTCCTCCCTGGCCGTCTGCACAACGAGAATGGACTGATCCACCGTGGCCACCTGAACTGCCTGGTCCCTCGTGGTCCCCTGAACTTTCGGGTCCACCGTGGCCACCTGAACTGCCTGGTCCCTCGTGGTCCCCTGAACTTTTGGGTCCACCGTGGCCACCTGAACTGCCTGGTCCCTCGTGGTCCCCTGAACTTTCGGGTCCACCGTGGCCCCCTGATTTGACCAAGCCACCTGGGCTACCAGCGGAGCCATCGCTGCCGGTCCCAGTTCCCCTACACGGGCCTGGCCCGCCATCCCTCCCCCTGTTCTGCCCCCACCAGTCCACCTCCCTCCTGGTCTCTTTGTTTTGTGTTTATTGTGTTCTGAGGAGCATCTGGAAGCTGCTCCTTAGAGGGGGGGTAGTGTCACGGTGTCTGTTCTGTGTCTCCCTGGGTGGCCACTAGAGGTCTCACTTCCCCTTATTGTCACCTTCGTTAGAACTACATTTCCCACTAGCCTTATCTGTTCATCACTGTTCATTGTGTTCAGCTGTCACCACTTACCTTGTTTGCAGCTGTCTATAAATACCCTGGTTGTTTCTGTCATTGTTACGGAGTCCTTGTTGAATGTCACCCTGTGTTTTCCTGGTTCCCTGTTTTTTCGTGTTTCTGGATGTGGTTTATGTTTCTTGTGTTGGACGGATTACCTGGATGTTGACCTTTGCCTGGATGTTTTCTGATTATGGATTGCCTCAATAAAACACTGCACTTGGATCTACCTGTCTGTGTGCGTGTCGTGACAATGTGATGGTTTTGTATGTACATGTGTGTAGACAAATATAGGGAACGTTGTCACAAACCACTGTACTTCTACCGTTACACTCCAAGGCTGCTCTAAAAGGTAGGAAGCATAATTATGCGTCCTTCTCAAGTCAACGACAGCTTTGCAATGTAGGTCTCACTGCAAAAGTGTGATGTGCATGGAAGTGTTGTTTTTGTATTATTTATATACTATTTTTTATATATATATATATATATATATATATATATATATATACAGGTGCATCTCAATAAATTTGAATGTTGTGGAAAAGTTCATTTAATTCAGTAATTCAACTCAAATTGTGAAACTTGTGTATTAAATAAACTCAATGCACACAGACTGAAGTAGTTTAAGTCTTTGGTTCTTTAAATTGTGATGATTTTGCCTCACATTTAACAAAAACCCACCAATTCAACAAGTTAGAATACTTCATAAGGCCAATAAAAAAATAATAAAAAAAAATTTTTTAGTGAATTGTTGGCCTTCTGGAAAGTATGTTCATTTACTGTACATGTACTCAATACATTGTAGGGGCTCCTTTTGCTTTAATTACTGCCTCAATTCGGCGTGGCATGGAGGTGATCAGTTTGTGGCACTGCTGATGTGGTATGGAAGCCCAGGTTTCTTTGACAGTGGCCTTCAGCTCATCTGCAATGTTTTGGTCTCTTGTTTCTCATTTTCCTCGTGACAATACCCCATAGATTCTCTCTGGGGTTCAGGTCTGGTGAGTTTGCTGGCCAGTCAAGCAAACCAACACCATGGTCATTTAACCAACTTTTGGTGCTTTTGGCAGTGTGGGCAGGTGCCAAATCCTGCTGGAAAAATGAAATCAGCATCTTCAAAAAGCTGGTCAGCAGAAGGAAGCATGAAGTGCTCCAACATTTCTTGGTAAACAGGTGCAGTGACTTTGGTTTTCAAAAAACACAATGGACCAACACCAGCAGATGACATTTCACCCCAAGTCATCACAGACTGTGGAAACTTAACACTGGGCTATGAGCTTCTCCACCCTTCCTCCAGACTCAAGGACCTTGGTTTCCAAATGAAATACAAAACTTGCTCTCATCTGAAAAGAGGACTTTGGACCACTGGACAACAGTCCAGTTCTTCTTCTCCTTAGCCCAGGTAAGACGCCTCAGGAGTGGCTTAACAAGAGGAATACGACAACTGTAGTCAAATTCCTCAACAAGTCTGTATGCCTTGACCCCAGCCAAAGTCCATTCCTTGTGAAGTTCACTCAAATTCTTAAATCGATTTTGCTTGACAATACTCATAAGTCTGCGGTTCTCTCGGTTGGTTGTGCATCTTTTTCTTCCACACTTTTTCCTTCCACTCAACTTTCTGTTAACATGCTTGGATACAGCACTCTGTGAACAACCAGCTTCTTTGGCAATGAATGTTTGTGGCTTATCCTCCTTGTGAAGGGTGTCAATGATTGTCTTCTGGACAACTGTCAGATCAGCAGTCTTCCCCATGATTGTGTAGCCTAGTGAACCAAACTGAGTGACCATTTTGAAGGCTCAGGAAACCTTTGCAGGTGTTTTGAGTTGATTAGCTGATTGGCATGTCACCATATTCTAATTTGATGTTTTTAAAATGTTTCTTCTGTAAATAAATTATATATATATATATATATATATATATATATATATATATATATATATATATATATATATATATATATATACATATATATGTATATGTATAAAGTTTAAGATTTGCATATAATACTTTTTTTCAACTTTATTTCAAATACCAAAAATAATTTTCAATATGTCTCATATTTTTAAAATTATATGACAGAATTTTCTTTTTGTGTGTGTGCTTTTGTATATGTGTGTGTGTATATATATATAATAGCAAATTCTTTCTGTGCATTAACTGTTAAATTTAGTAGCCTTCAACATATTCTCAAATTTCAATAATTCAAATTTTAATAACTGTTTTTAAACACAGTAAGAAAAACATAAAAAAAAAAAAACAGGTGCTTGTAATTTTCTGTGAGAACACCATCCTCTAAATTACAGTGATTTTGTTTAACTCGACACAACACAATGCAATGTGTAATTCAAGATATGGATAAAACACCTGTGAAAAATCAATACAGAAAAATCTTTCATATTAACAGTACATTGGGCCCCATTTTTATAGTCATTTCCTAGAGTGAAGGTTATTGCTGTTTCAAAATGGCTGTGTATGTTATCCGTCTCTTTAAAGAATACGTGTAACTGTACACCTCACCACAGGCTGCAGTTGCCTTAATGTGATTAAGACTAGCGGGAAGATCACTGCCTCCAGTGTGTGTGTGTGTGTGTGTGTGTGTGTGTGCGCGTGTGCATGTCTGAGTGTGTTGGAAGTAATGGGAAGTAAGGCAAAGAAATGAAAGCATATTGTTGATAGCTGTAATCTGTCTTCCATCCATTCCATTCTGCTCCCCCTTTCTCAGCTCATATCCATAGCATTCTCTTCTCTCTCCCTCTACTCTTGTCCTGTCATTTCTGCTTTCATCATATTCTCACTCTTTCTACAGGAAAGCTGTCACGTCGTTCTCCAAAGACCCTGATTCAGCAAAAAATAATAAATCAATAATAAAAAATAGATATATAAATAAATAATAGAGCCTCAATTATGCATAAAGCTTTCCTGCATATTTCAGCCTGCCAATCAGAGCTTGGCAAGGCAGCAGAGAGCAATAGTCCATGCCGGGAAAATAAATAGCTGCCTTTGGGGCCCCATAATTTACCTCAGATTCATGCAATGTACTATATATTATATACATTTGATCGCGTCATGGTGATCAAAGCATATAAAACCAGAGGAACTGAAAATATGCTCATGTGACGACATGGCTGAGATAAAATACAAAAAAGATTAATTAATTATCTCATACTACACTAGTCAACCTTTGAAGTCTATCAAAACCTTTCATCAAAGTTGTCCTAAAACCTAAAACCAAAATGTGTTCTTTTCTTGGGACAACTTTGATGAACTTTTTTGATCCACTTCAAATGTTGACTACTATATTTTGACATTTAAATGTAACTTTACATTTTTTAAGAATCGAGCAACCACACAGAACACTAGAAATCACTGGGAGATTAAACCAAGTACATACTAAGTAACACAATGTGGGCAGGTATATGTTTGCATACATAACAACAGATGTTCCGTGGGATGAACATGTATAACATAAGAGTTTGTGTGTGTGGGAAAAAGAACATGAGAAAAAGTGAAATATGGTCTCTAATGAGAAACAGAAAGAGGAGGAGAAGTGAGAAGAACAGGAACAAAAGAAAAACATTTACACAGCAAGAACACTCCCTGAAAACAAATGGTGGGAAAGGAAGAGGATGAGGAATGGAGGAAGAGACTTACTAGAAAGCAAGAAAGTTAAAACAAAAGAATGGAATCGAGCGAGGGAGAGAGGACGTGCTTCTTAAAGGGATAGTTTAAAAATCAGTTTTAGAGTATAAATTTCCATTTGCATCAATTCAATATGATATCTATCCTTAGTCTATACAAATAAAAAATAATATATATATATATATATATATATATATATATATATATATATATATATATATATATATATATATATATATATACATGTTGAAGGTCTCTAGAACTTTGAGCATTTGGTTTTCGCACATAAAACTGGAGCATACAGTACATTTGCATACACACACACTCACACACACTCAATCAGATGTATCTCCAGCAGCTCTATGATAAATTATACAACAGAGAGGATAATTGGCACAGAGGGTCGCCGTCTGATTATAGTAATGTAAGTGTGGCTTTCATGTTTATATTGTAGGCATGGGAATGTATTCATCCAGGTTGATGCTCTAGTAAGTCAGATAGAGAAAATGGAGTAATGATGCTGAAAATTCAGCTTTGCATTACAGGAACAAATTACATTTTAAATATATATTCAAGTAGAAAACAGATATTTTAAATTGTAATAATACTTCACAATATTACTGTTTTGACTATGTTATAAAATCTTACTGACCCCTAACATTTGAACAATGCAGCACACACACAACTGAGACATCACACTACAGCCTTACAAAATTCATCTAGCCTCCACCAATTTTTAATGGTTGCTTTCGCCTATCCAATTCGCTTAGAGACAATCCCTGTTTCCATGTTTCTATTTTCTCTTCACATCAGTCTATCCATTCTCTTTTACTTCTCCCCACCAAAAATGAAAAAATAAAACATTGTAGAAGCTGCAATAGCTTTCAGCTGACGGTGCGTTTCTGGGCAGCTGCTCAGTGTCAGTTGTACAGACTGAGAATAAATTTCACCCTACAACTGGAACTGCCCAATCATCACCAAGTAATTTAGCTTATGATTTCACAATAGTGGTGTATTTGAGAGCCGTGTCCTACCTGGCAGGTTGCAGCCCAGGACTTCCATTCTCATTCCGATCCCTGCCGGAGACCAGCGCTCTGGATAGATGCGGATAAACTGTGCAGCCAGTTCCTCAAAACGTCTCAGCTCTGGGGTGTCATAGTGTGTGTTCCCCTCAAAAAGCTACAGAAAGAAAAGACGTTTTACACACACACTGAATATAGGCATCTGAACAGTTATGCATTCCAAATGGCCTGATTCCCTACTGGAATATCCTAGAAAATGGTTTTAGCTAATCATTTATGATGATTCATTGAACCAAGCTGGACTGATCAATTTGGACTACCATCTAATGGACTTGGTTTTTGACCTTGTAGACCATCTTAATCAAAATGGTAAAGACTGGTAGCAACAAAACTGAATATGTCATACATATTCTTAGAACAGTAACAAACCACTTACACTATCATTCAAAACTATGGGGTTGGTACGATTTCTAATTGTTGTAAATAAGCCTTTTACTATTTCAAATAACTGAAGCTGAATTTACAGCATCATTACCCAAGTCTACAGTGTCACATGATCCTTCAGAAATCATGTTAATGTGCTGTTTTGCTGCTAAAGAAACATTTCTTATTATTATCAGTTTTGAAAACAGTTGTGCTATTTTTTATTTCATTTTTTTGATAATTTTATAGAATCGGTGATACTTTATGTTTTTCACAATTCTTAAATGAATAGAAAAATCAGCATTTATTTGAAAAAGAGCATTTATTTGAAATAGAAATATTTAGTGACATTATAAATGTATTTACTGTCACTTTTGAGCAATTTAATGCATCCTTGCTGAATAAAAGTATTACTTAAATTACCGTTTACCCCAAATTTAGTTTTACAGTTTCATACCAGAAATAGTTTACCCCAATTTGAATTGTACTGTATGTTTATAAAATAAGCATTCTGCATATATTTATATTATGCTCTGGCCAAAATAAATACCTTGGGCATGCTAGTCTTGCTATCCATTACAAAGTTCCAGTCTTTCCCATTCAGGCTGTGTGCTAGACGGTACTTCCGAACGAAAGCCCGGTTCTCTGAGCTGGTTCCTCCTTCCCCACTCCGTGCTCCTTGGGTTATCACTCCTCGCACTGTCTTGGGTGTCCCGAGGTCCACTTGGAGCCATTCTTCTCCAGCTATAGGCTGGGCAGGGCCAGGAAACCAACCTGATCTGCTGGCCACCAGACGTGCTGCTCCAGGAGCCCAGTGAAGGTCCCTCACCGAGGAGGCTGAGATCTGGGAATCAGGGAGGAGCCCGGACAGCATTCCCTGGAGCTCTGAACAAGGAGCGTCTGAAAGAAAAGAGAATGAGAGAGAAGAACACACTTACTTCAGCCTTCAAATTATGAAATGGTCATGTAGCAGACACTGTTATCTAAAGTGTCTCACAGTAAACTTAATACAGTTCTCTGAATAAAACTGATGTGTTTTTTTTCTGCCTCGAGCTCCGTATTCTTCTTGTTGTTGTTTTTTTATTATTATTATTATTATTTTGTCTAAAGGTCCTAAAAAAAGGTTCCAAAATTAAATAAATAAATACATAAAAAATGCATGGATATGCACAAACATAGACTTGAGATCTTCAACAGAGGGGAATATTTTTAGGTATTTTTTTTTTTTTTAAACAGACAAGAGTTATATAAAGACCTCATAAATATGCATTGTATGTTAAGATGAAAACAAACCATGCAACTCTGAACAATCACCTGTAATTTGGCAACCATAAAGCTCAAAGCGCAGTGCAATGCCATTATTCCAGAGCTGTGGTCGAATACGAACAAACCGGGCCAGAACGGGGTGAGGAATACGATTCAAAACCACCTCAGATGGGTCAGTGTTGGCATGGAAAGTCTGCAACATAGAGAAAACACAGCACTGATTACACCTGCTGCAAAGCATCAGCAAAACTATTCTCTGATTTATTTTTATTTTTATTTAAAGGAGACACCCAGAAAGAGTTTTTCCCAAAGGAAGCATGTTATTTCATGATACTTCTATTTAGATTTTTTTTTTCTGTATGCAAAATATTCAGGACAAATGAAAATAAATATTATTCCTCCTGTTTTAAGAAGTATTCAGCTGAAGGACATCTTAGTTTGATATGTACAGTGGGAATGATGTACTAGCATGCTTGAAGCTTACCGGTGATGCTTGCTAATTCATGCATCACTCAAACTTACTGAACACAAGCCCCTAACCTTAAGTATTAAACTGTGGTATGTAACTTGTTTGTGCGCTGAACATCAATGAAATGTCAAACTGTGTAGCTTGTTGAGGAAAGGTGTGCATAGATTATACTTGTATCTGGGCAGATGACAAAATCATATCCATACATTAATCCAAGCTATATCCATCAGCTAGAACACCTTAGCAATGTCTTAACTGTTAGTTGCATAGAGTCACCCTACTTCAGTAAATGTAATTTTCTCTTTGCTGTTATCTTTTTTTCCCAAAGACATCCCTTAAAGCATGTTACAAATTAAAGGTGGGAACATTATAAAACTGCTGCGATAAAACACTCTGATCCACATACCACAGAACCATAAGAGATCCTACAGTTTTTCTATAAAGCATGATAAGGGGTAGATTAAATTAAACACTGGTGAAAAACCTCTAAAGATAAGAGAGGAAGTACCCATGTAGAGACAAATGGTTGACAGATAACGGAAATGTAAACCAACGTACTCTCAAAATGAGGAAAACACAAGACATGCAGTTAGTAAGCTCGAGGTTTAAGTCACATAATGGTATTACAACAAGATATGAGCTATCAAATCTGTAGATGAAGAAGAAGTAGTAAACATTTCTAAAGTTACTGAAAGTAACTGCACAACCGTCACAAGGATTCATGAAGCTAGTGACTTAAACAGGTGACCGCATTTTTAAGACCAGTCACCTGTTTTCTTCATTAATTAATGACAGTTTTAAACAAAACGGTTCAGTAAATAATTCAATGACTCACTCATAAAGAACCCTTGTTTCCTTACTGAACTAACAACAGTCATTTGAACTAATTGCATGAGCGCAATTAAAGAAAAGTCTTTTTGAATTGGTTGAATGAATGATTCAATCACGCAAATGTGCTCTGTTCATGAATGATTTGCTGTAAATGATTTAGCTGCTCATTTCTAAAGGGAGACACTTGGTCACCACCTACTGGCGCATTGATGTATACATAGGGCTTAAAAACAAATACACAGGAGATTGTAACTTATGACTGTTAAAATGGTTGAAAACACATGACCTTGCGCACACACACACACACATCCGCGTTCTTCCATCCATGTGGGAGGTTGAATGCTGGATGTGTCTTAGCCAACCGTAAACATTCCTCACCTGAGATCAAGTGTAACAGAGGCCAAGATGGGCTGTAAAGGCTTTCAAAAGTGAACACACACAGACACACAAGTATGCTGGCTTACTTACAAAGCTGCGACTATGACCGACACCAGTGAGGCAGTGAAACGGGCTGATTAAGTCAAGTGGCACTAGAAAAAGTAGTGGATTAGACGAAGACAAACAAAGAGTCTATTGAGTTCATTTTCACCACCGTTAAATTTCCCCCCATTCCTTTTATCCTCAAGGCCTAAACCTCATTCATCCCCATTGTTCGCCTCATCTTCTCTATCCAGTGGCCACAAGTCACGTCCCATCGAGAGTTACGGGCTCTGGGCAGAGCAATCCATATGGAAGAATCCCTTTTCTGTGCTATATGCTCAAGGCTCCAAATGCTCTATCAACTCAACTGTGTGAGTGTGTATGTGTGTGTGTGTGTGTGTATTCCCAGAAGGGGAATTCGGCACACTCACAAAGGACCACACTCATAATGCTTCAATGTTGCAGTGACGGAAGGGTGGAGAAGTGGGGGAAGGTTTTCTCAAACCCTTTTTTTAAAATGCTGATCTCGAATGTGTTGTGGCTGCTGAAGCCAGACAGACAGACAGTTGACTAGACGGATGACCCCTTTCCAGACGCTGCAATAGGACGCAGTCAGCCATCCAGCTCTGTGGCAAAACATCGTGGCAGCTCCACAGAGTTCACGGATAACGATGGAAGAGAAGACAGAGGTTAAACGAAAGAGACAAGGAGGAGGAGAACAGGGTCTGAGAGATGATAACACAGACCAATCAACAAGACTGAAAAAGCATGGGAAGGAAATATCAGAAATACCAGATGAATTGGAAAAATATGAGAAAGAAGGACTGGTCCCCAATCAGAGTAAATGGCTTATTTAATTTGACAGGAATTAACCCGAGGCTGAGCGGGATGGAAGTAGAGTCCATTCAGTGCAACTCATTCATTTCTGTGTAACCACGCCGAAACAAAAACTTGTGTAGGATTTAGTTTGAAAAATTTTCACTCAGAAATTGCTAATACATTACAAAAATAATACAAAAAAAACATGGAATTTGGGGGTAAAAAGACTAAAATAGTTTTTTTATTTATTTATTTTTTATACCAAATTTTGTTTTATTCATAATATAATAAAAATTAAAATAAATTAAAATAAATTCACAATTACAGTGCATTCTTGCATAAATATATGCAACATTTATTTTAGAAACTAATTTTAGAGTAAATTATTTGTATTTTAAATCATTCATAAAATAATGTTTATGTAAATGTTTGTTAATTATAACAAAATCTGTACATTTGCATGTCAAATTTAATTGGTAATGGTTTAGAAACTAATGATTACATTTACATAACACATGCATGAAAATGAAGTACATAATTTTTTTACATTATATGTGTAATTTCTGTGTATATAATTTGTAAAAAAATATAATAAAAAATTATAGCAAATTTACACAAAAATTTGATTATTTTGCAATTCATTTCAATTATGCTTAAAACATTCTTAAATGAAGCACTTATTTTTATGTAGTTAGGTATATTTCTCTCATTGAAACAATGTAATTGCATACATTTTCCTTGCTATATTTCTCTCATTGAAACAATGGAAAGAAGAAAAAGAAAAAAAAGAAAGAAAAAAAGAAAGAAAGAAAAAAGAGAAGAAAGAAAGAAAGAAAGAAAGAAAGAAAGAAAGAAAGAAAGAAAGAAAGAAAGAAAGAAAGAAAGAAAAAGAAATGGGTTGTAAAAATTAAATATGATCTTACCTCAGTAAAGACTGACATAATGAACTGTATTTCCATTCTTACAAGCCTTGTTCTTTTCACATCAAATGGCATCTACTAAAGACTATTAATCACACTAGAATTGGGTGTAGATCAAGCACAAGGAAAAGAAATATGGTCCAGTTAAAGAGAAGGTCAGGGGTCGAATTGCTTATGGTTAATGCATTAACGTTTTCTTCACCTGCAGAGATCAAAGATTCCATCAGTGGTTCACCAGCGATCTTTGACCCCTGTCAATGAGCCTAGTTACACAGTTCAAAGGTTAATTTAGATTATAAAGCCTGAGCAACCCATAATGCCTGACCAAGTCATCTTGAATAATGACCTTTTCCTGTACAATCAATCGAAGGCTATTTTTCTTACTTGATAATGGGAGATAATTTCTTTAGAACTGGCCTTTAGCAATGGCTTAAAACTTTCTTTCTAGATTGAGTTGTTGTATTTTTGCTGTGAAAAGGTTGTGCAATTTAGTGCACTAAATGATGAGTGCTAATGCTTTTGTATAGCCTAAAGATGTGTTTCATATTGACATGACCAAATTTCAAATAATCTATAGAGCTTAATCTTTAAGCTATTCAGTGTCGTAAACAAGAGCAAAATCTGCCTGACAACAAGAGAGTTGGCGACGGGTGACCCACGATGGGATGGTCCCGCCCATCCAGCTGAAGTAGAGCACTAGCTAGGGTAACTAAATAATTAAACCTGCCATGTTGTGTGTCTACGAGTGATAGATCATGAAATTATAAAGACCCTTTCCACTGTCCCTACAACGCTAGGAGGTGAAACCTTGCGTGGGTCCGTCTCCACCCCTGGGTCGGTCAGAACAGACATCCTATGCAGACTGCTAGGGGACAGAAGGTCTCGAGGTGTTTAAGTATTGATGAAAGTCATGAAAGTGTATGTCAGGCAAAAGACATGAGCAGAGAAACTAAGTTGAGAAAACAGTAAATGAGTCTTTTTCCCAAAGTTGGTTAAACCATGGCTCTTCTTTTAAAGGCTAGATACGTATCTGAACGGGAACAAAAGATTTCAGAGTAAATATCAAATGTACATTAGATTTATTATGACATGAAATTAATTAAAAAAGAAAATAAATAAAAACCTATAATACTGTTTATTAAAATTCATGTATATTAACTTTCTATTTATTTTTTGTTCAATGCCTTTAACCTATTTTATGTACATGGAGTACCTGATCATTTAAATAACTGTATAAAAAATGTCTTCATATAATTAATAAAATATTTTTGTTAAATAAATAAAACATATGAAAAAGAATCATCTGAATGAATTAATTAAATAAATAATATGCTTGTGTACTACTTTAAGCCCTCTGAAAAAATATACTCTCCAGTCCACATAATCAAATAAATTTAATAAAAAACATTTTTTTGTCAATAAATAGAAATAATGATACATTTAATGTCAGATAATGTACTAAATAAATATATAAAAGGTCCAATAAACATTGTTTTCCCCCTCAGCTGCACCAGAAACTATATGCTGGAAATCCTGCTAAACCAGCACTAATCAGGAAAAACCAAAATGGGAAATCATCAAGATGAAGTCCACCTGTTTTCCCTCACTCATCTCTAGATGAAGATGTTGACAGTTGAAGCTGGTTCCGGTTGGTGGCTCACCAGCCTTAAGCAACGTCTTGAAGAGAAGGAAAACAGACAATGTGTGTGTGAGGGAGACAGCAAATGAACACTGAAGTGTTCACTCCTCAACTATACCTGCTCCCCTCTGGTGAGCTTTCTCTCAATGGGGGAAAGAAATGACAAAACACCCCCCTTAATTCCAATTTCTTTTTGTCTTTCTCGTTTTCCATCTTCCTACATCTTTGTGTCTCTCCTCCCATCCTTTTTAACTCTCCCAATCGTCACTTTTCTGTCAAGTGCAGCAAACACAAAGGCTAAATGGCTTTATGTGCTATATTCATCATGTATCAAGTGACTGTGTGACAGATTTATTACTTGCTGTCCACAAGGGATTTATAGGAATTGTAATAATAAACAGTGTATGCTGCAATTTTTCACACTTGTGGGACCTTTTTGTGGTTTAGTGACTGTATATGTGTGTATGCAGTAATGCTGAGTGGTATCAAATATTCATGATGTATTTGCAATGTGTTCACTGTATGGGTAAAATTAAGCAACAAAGTGAATACTGTGATATTTTAAAGCGCTTTTTTCCTCAGAATAAGGTTACATTTGTTCCTTCTTCTGTGACTGGCAAGCACAAGAATGTAAAGACATATATATATATTAAATTAAATTAAATTAAAATTAAATTTATGCATTTAGCAGACTCTTTTATCCAAAGCGACTTACAGTGCATTCAGGCTATCATTTTTTACCTATCATGTGTTCCCGGGGAGTCGAACCCCCAACCTTGCGCTTGGTAACACAATGCTCTACCACTTGAGCTACAGGAGTACAAAAAACATATATATATATATATATATATATATATATATATATATATATATATATATATATATATATATATATATATATATATATAATATATATATATATATATATATATATATATATATATATATATATATATATACATATATATACATATATATATACATATATATACATATATATATACATATATATACATATATATATACATATACATATACATGTGTGTGTGTGTGTGTGTGTGTGTGTGTGTGTGTTTATGATAGAGCCGACAGCTCACTCTGCTTATACAAACCAAAATCCAACAACACACCTTAAGTATAAACAGCCAACATGTTGAAAGTGTCCATATGTCACTACACAGAAGAAAATGCATTCGACAAGGGTAATTAATCATTGATATTTAATCATTTAATTAATCATCAAGTGATTCCCTTATGAATAGATAGCAGAAAGGGACTGTAAAAATAAATCAATAAATAAATAAATAAATAAATACAGTAAAATGACCAACAATTTTAATTTTAATTTTTTTATATATATATTTTGCTATATAACTATATTCAGTGTTGACTGTATTTTAGTTTTTGCATTACTAAATATATATATTACAAAATTCAAATTATATCTTGATATTTTTTTTTTCATCAAGACATTTAATATGGTCAAAATGCAAATTTAAAAAAATAAATAAATAAGTAAAAAGCAAAAAAGCATGTAATTTACCAACTGTCATTATGTCATTAAATTGATCTTCCCCTATATGTTTCAAAATGATTAACAATAATAAATGATTCAGTATTCCAAGGATTCAAAATTGTCAAAGAAGTTTAACAATTTACATCTTAAACTCTATAATAAAAGTGGTTTGAGACCAGGATTAGTCTACATCCGGAGTGTTAAGCCCAGTCACATCTGCAGGTCAATATTACTTTCACGTGTGACTTATTCCAAAACAAGAGACTAATCTTTTAATCAAAAGCAGATCCACTAAAAAGACGAGCAAAAGGTTAATCCTAGCTCTTTTATTACATGGCGTCCCTTGGCACAACGTAAAGTTAAAATACATAAGCATCTTTCCGAGGCTTTGATTAAACTGTGGCCAGCACGGTTACAGTGGGATTAGTTGTCACGAAACGAGAAAGACGATCTTTCAAGCGACGGACAGCGTCAAAACAAATAGAGATTAGCATGTCATTGGGCAGATGGGGTAAATGAAGCAATGGCGGTCGATTGATGCTTTAATTACTAGCCGTGCTAATGCTAGCCAAACAAATGCATTTCTGTCGGGTTTGCTCAGTTGTGTCCTCATCATAATTTGACTTTGCTGCATTAATCTTCACAACCCAAATGCTGTATATCCTTCTTAAATATTTTATGATGAGGTACTGAGGCTTGTCCAAAGCTCTGTGATTGAATTTGGAAAATTCCTGCCTTCCTCAAAACTAAATTCATATTAGTCTTAATAGGATCAGTCTCAACTTATCTAGAAAGGGAAAATGATTTGAAACACAGTCTTCGAAATGGGTCAAATCCCTGAATTCCGGTAATGTGCGAACGCGTATCAGCATATCCCACGCTGATCCAGGTGTGACCGGTCACACAGGTGTGTTTACGGCAGGTAGCTCACAGGCATTAGGAACGGCCAGGGAGATAAGGGTGCAAAAAGGGCCTCATTGTTCTCCATCTCCAGATAACCATCTCTCAACCTGTTCCCATGTCACTTTCTCTGTTCAGACCAGCAAAGTTCACCTGGAACTTGAGTTGCTTCTTCCTGCAGATGCTCAGTTGCCTCCTACAGCAGCTTATGCTAATTAAATTCAATGGATTTGTGCTCAAATGGAATACCTATCTAATACCTTCTGATTTCATTAGAATAATCTAAGCACACATTTTTAGTGAAAAGAAAGGTCTAATGATAGTTTTTTAAAGGTGTGCTGGCAAAATAAGATTTTATTAGTATGTGACCTGGCTGGATTCACAATACACGAAGTTTCTAAAATGTTACATTATTATTATTTTTTATTTATTTACTATTATTACTAAAAAAAAAAAAAAGAAAAGAAAAGGAAAAAAGAAAATAAGAATATTTTGTATTCCCAGAACGACTTCTTAGAAATGTTCATTTCTTGGCAAGTGATCACAAGTACATTTTTATTTTCTAGCCTAAAAAATTAAGTAGACATACTTGTATCGAAGCCTGTTTCCGCCACTGAATAAAAATAAAAAAGGTCACAATTCAGACTTTTTTCTTATAATTGTGAGATATAAACTCGGAATTCTGAGAACATAATAGCCCCCTCCCCCCCCCCCCCAAAAAAAAATGGACTTTAACTCGAAATTGCAAGTTTGTATCACGCAACGCAATTCTGACTTTATAACTTGCAATTGCAACTCGCAATTCTGTCAAAAAAAAATTATAATAATCAGAACTGTGAGAAAATAAGTCAGAATTGCGAGTTTTTACCGTATAATTGTGACTATATCTCACAATTCTGACTTTATAACTCGCAATTGTGAGTTTATATCATGCAATTCTGAGAAAAACAGGAAGAATTGTGAGAAAAAAGTCAGAATTGCAAGTTTTTATCTCACAATTGTGAGTTTATATCATGCAATACTGAGAAAAAAAAAGTCATTTTTACCTATTTTTATTTTTTATTCAGTGGCGGAAATTGACTTCCATGTACTTGCTACCTAAAAATAGGTAAATGCATGATTAATTCACTGATAAATTTATCATAACGATTTACCAGGGCATTGAATTTGTTATATTAGACAGGAAAACGTCATGAGTAAGCTAATAAATAAGTTTTCCTAAGAATAAAATTAAGCGGTTCTTAAAATATTTAAATGCAATTCTAAGCAATACAAATTAATGTGAATTCATAATTTAAGAAAAAAATTCTAGAATGTTCTTACAAATTTCTCTTAATTCTCGTGAATCCAGTCTCAGCTCTATAAGTGTTGTTCCTACAAATGGATTATTTCTTTGTATTTGTGTTTTCTTTGTCAGTTGTAAACACATAGTGAACACAAACGTATTGCATGGTCCTTACCTTATGGTTTTTGCCGTGCCGATAGATCATCCAGTCCTCTCCATTAGTGCTGACTTCCAGTTTGAAGGTGGTGACGTAGTAGGACTTATGGGTCTCCTTGGAAATGGCTCCTTGGGTAGCGATCCCGGTCAGTACCTTGAGGAAGTGAAGATCCACCTGGGAAAGGAGAGTGATTGATGAAAGTGGGAAACAGGGAACGATAACAAACTTAGCTTCTTTTGACAGCCGATCAATGAGGATTTCTGATATGAGTAATGAACAGTCCCTTTGCAGTTAATAAATCTATTTTGAAGATGTATATAGAAAACAAGTTTATTCTCCCAGTGAAGCCATATCTGTGTCTGAAAAAGCAAGGGTGCTATTTTAAAACCACAGTCATTTTACCACAGTAAACCAGACCTACACTTCACAATTCAGCATGAAAACCATCTACAGACATGAATTCCAGTGGCGGCAACAGCAAAATGCACAAATAATTACATTCATTTATGCTAATGTTCATTATAAACAATTTCACCAAGTAATTTAGTGTGTTAGTCTAGCTTTAGGCTGTTTATGGTTGCAAAAACCTTGATATATTATTATTATTACACTTAAGCTATGCTTATTCATGATTTATTGCATATTTATTGAATACACTACCATTTGGAATAATTTTAATCATTTTCATTTTAACTAATGCTAATCAAGTCTGTATTTATTTCATCAACAATATAGTAAAATTATAATATTGTGAAATATTTAGGGCTGTCAAATGATTAATCACGATTAATCACATCCAAAATAAAAGTTTTGTTTACATAATATATGTGTGTATACTGTGTATATTTATTATGTATATATAAATACACACACATGCATGTATATATTAAGAAGAATATGTTATGTTTATATATTAAAAATATTTTATATATAATATAAAATATAAGAATTTAAATATATAAATGTATATACATGTATAATATTTTATAAATATATAATTTATGTGTGTGTATTTATATATACATAATAAATATACCCTGTACACATACTTATATTATGTAAACAAAACTTTTATTTTGGATGTGATTAATCGTGATTAATCATTTGACAGCCCTAGAAATATTATTTCAATTTAAAATAACTGTTTTCTATTTGAATTTCTATTCAAATGTAAAATATTCCTGCGATACAAAGCTGAATTTTCTGCATCATTACTCCAGTCTTTAGTGTCACATGATCCTTCAGAAATCATTCTAATACACTGATTTTCTGCTCAAGAAACATTTCTGATTATTATTAATGTTATGCTGCTTTAATATTTTTGGGAAAACTGTGGTATTATATACACTACCGGTCAACAAATATCTATGTTGAGTGATACTTTATGTCATTTTATTTTATATAAAACATTCAACTTTGACACAGTACATTCAAGTAAATTGCAATAAAAGTCAAATTAAACAAAATACTGTAAATCTGTCAAATTTAAGAAGGAATGCTAGCCGTTTGGATGCAGGTGAGGGGTGTGGGGAGAGACACTATGAACTCTGAAATCAATAGCACTGGAGAAGGTTGCTAACTACGGATTTCTCTAGACCGTCCTCATCCATCATCGAGCAGTTACCATCACAGCAACCTTCCGTGCATCATCGGTCTGCACCAGCACAACAAACACTGCGCTCAAGCTGAGGGGCGTATGCTGATGTGCAAGATGGAGTGCTCTATTGAAGGTGTAGAAGATTCTGGAAATGTAGTGGTGTGTAGGAATATACCACACGTGTGTGTGAGAGAGAGATTGAGAATCCCAGTGAATTAAAGGGAACAAATCAAGGACAGGGTAAATGGCTTTTTTAATGTGACTCAAATGAGGCTGTGAAGGACAGAATCGTTTAATATGTGTTAATATCTTAAAGTCAACAAATGCAACCCATTTTTCATTCATAACATGGCATATTTCTAGATGAAACAATGCTACAGTTTGGGGCAGGTCTGATTTTTTTTTTATTTTTTTTTTTTATTATTTTTTTTTTTTATTAATACAGTTATTTATTATTATTTTTAAGAAATTCATATTTTTATTTAGCAAGGATGCATCCAATTGGTCAAAAGTATTTATAATTAATTATAATGTTACAAAATATTATTTTTCAAATAATTGCTGTGCCACAAAAATTCCACAAAAATATTAAGAAGCACAACTGTTTTTAACATTGATAATAATAGTAATGTTTTTGAGCAGCAAATCAGCATATTAGACTGTTTTCTGAAGGATCATGTGACACTGAAGACTGGAGTAATAATGCTGAAAATTCAACTCTGCATCACAAGAATGACTTACATTTTAAAATACATTAAACACAGACAACATTTCATTTAAATTGTAAAAACATTTAACATTATTATTGTTTTTACAGTATTTTTGATCAGATAAATGCAGCAATTACTTTTGAACGGTAGGGTATATTTGGATAAAACATTACAAAAATTAAATTTTCCTGTAGAGTAAGAAAGAAAAGTGAATTACAAATAAATAAATATATAAAATTATGGTCTGACATTGAAGTATGCCTCATTAAAATCATTCAGCAAATTATGCAAAACTGAACTAATTATATAAATTTGTGCTTTTAATAGTTTATGAATGATGCCAATTAAACAAATTACACTTCCATCACCTCTCTTTTTTTGCAACAAATTAAACATTTTATTTGCCAAAAAGTTATACAAATGAAATGTTGCAGGAATGTCAAATGCACCAATAAGTTCGAGAGTATGACTGGCTCACCTGTATGTATTCCTTGTTGCTGTCCTCAGCAGGCGTCCAAGCGTTGTCCTCGTTGTTCAGACGTGCCTGACGGGGCTGCCAGCGACTATCATAAAACGAGCTGGACGCTGAAATCTGATCATCAGAGATCTTACCAGACTCCATTCCAAATGCATTGCTACAGTGAAATGCTGAATAAGCAAGAGATATTAATTCAAACTAAATGCATGTACTTTTTAAACTGTATTTTTTAAATATATTTATCTTTCTTCTTATTACTGTATTTACATGTATTTGATTCTTAATTTATATTTTTAAATATATAAAATAATAAAATTAAATGCATTTAACTTTGCATTTAACAGGCTGAACACATCCCTTGTCTGTCATTAGTCAACTAAACAGATAGTCCCGCCTCCAAACACAAACTATTGGTCTAATGTAATTAACAAACATAACATGGATAATGTTTTGCATCATAGTATTTTCTTTTTAATTGCTGGGATAGACGACTGAAATGATCAGAAAATTATACACTTCACCTACAAAAACGATACTTACTGTCACTAATTTCCTTGCGAGTCATGTTATAGCGGGCAGAGAAACCATCTTTGGCCACGGCCATGTCAGTGTGGAAGGAGAGCGACAGAAGGCCTGTGGAAGACTGGATCTCTGGAGGGATCTTCGTCCCACAGTATCGTCCGATCAGAGGTCCCACTGAACACAAGAAAGGAGGGAAATGAGCTGATCTGAGATCAGTTAGACAGGCTAGAAGCGGTTCTCAGTGTGAAGTGGATCTGCTGAGGCATCGCGTGCCTCAAATTCCCTCGGCTCCATGGATTACGAGCTTTCCTCACAGTATTCCTCTGATTTCTCTCCTGCTTATCCCTGATTTACTGTCCCCCTCCTTTGCTCATGTGATCCCTGGATGTCAGCACGACAAGAGCTGAGTTTGATCCCAGATTGATAGCGTGCAAGATGGGAAGCCAAGAAATTTGGCTTACTGTGCGAATGGTTGAGATGTTCACAATTCTATGAACACTGTATCTTCTACACACTATTAGTGTGATTTGATAAAAGATATGAGGGAAAAAGGTAAGAAATCACAGAAACATTTTTAAATAAAAGTTTATTATGCTCTTATGCTTACCAAGGCTGCATTTACTTGATCAAAAATATAGTAAAAAATGTAATATTGTGAAATATTTGTACAATTTAAAATGACTGTTTTCTGTATGAATGTATTTTAAATGTTAATTTATTCCTGTGATGCAAAGCTGAATTTTTAGCATCATTACTCTTCAGTGTCACATGATCCTTCTGAAAAATTTGAACATGCCGATTTGCTGTTTAAAAACATTTATTATTATCAATATTGAAAACAGATGTGCTGTTCAATAATTTTCTAGACAATGTGATACTTTTTTTTTTCATGGTTCACTGATGAATAGAATGTTCAAAAGAACTGCATTTATTCAAAATTTAAATCTTCTGTAACATTACTGTCACTTCAGATCTATTAAATGCACCCTTGTTGAATAAAAGTACTAATTTATTTAAAAAATAAATAAATAAATCATACTGATCCCAAACTTTTGAACAGTAGTTTGTGTATGTATACAGTATATGACTAAAATACAGGCACTAACCTTGTGGCAGGCCGTCCCAAACATCCAGCCAGTCATACTTGCATTCTCCTTCCCCCAACAGCAGAGGGTCGTTTTCCAGGTCAAAGGTCTGGAAGGTGAGTGTGACCTCCGTCTGAGGAGGAGAGATGATGATGAAGGAGCACTCCAAGTTATGAGGGTACTTGTCAGGGAAACCAGGAGACTCAATCACTCCGGTTGGAGCGCTGAAATTTCGGAAACAGTGTTCGGCTCCTTCAGAACAAACAGAAACACAAAAGAGAAACATGGATTAAAATAACATGACTGATTTTTTTTTTTTTTTTTTAAATGTAATATATACATATATATATCCTGTATATTTTTTAAATATATTTCCGGAAGGGATCTTCAGCTTAGAAAGCAATGAATAAACTGAGTTTGTTAAATAAAAACATGTGTGACCCTGGACCACCAAACCAGTCATAAGTGTCAATTTGATGTATGGTTTGTTAGGATAGGACAATATTTGGCCGAGATACAGCTATTTGAATATGTGCAACAAAAAAAAAAAATTCCTTAGGAATGCATATTACGAATCAAAAATGAAGTTTTGATATATTTTCAGTAGGAGATTTACAAAATATCTTCATGGAACATGATCTTTACTTAATATCCTAATGATTTTTGGCATAAAAGAAAAAAGTATAATTTTGACCCATACAATGTTTTTTTTTTTTTTTGGCTTTTGCTACAAATATATCCATGCTACTTAAGAGTACTTTGTGGCCCAGGGTCACATTTGTTGTAAACGTATGTGTTTCACCAAAGAGACACATTTTCCAAAGTAAGCAATTCCTCAACCACTCGTAAGCCTTTTGAGATTTTCTGGTGAATGTGGCTGCTCTTGTTCAGAGGTGTGCTGCGGTGCTGTATTCTGTGCATGTGTTTACCAGACACACTCGAGCGAGAGAATGTCATAAAATGAAAGCGTGGTTACTGATTCCTGGCCTCGGAGAGCTCTCGCACGCCCCTCTCCCCACTAATTCACATTTCAAACTGCTGTTCAACCTCTCCACTCCCCTGCTCACGATGCCACCGCGCTCGGCATGCTGTCTGAATGAGACGCAGAGAAAACAAGCGTGAATATTAGGCGGAGGGAGACAAAGAGAGATTAAACCAAACAAACAAGACTAAGTGGGTGGCAGAAGATGGACGCAGTTTGTAAAGTATACAGATTATGCACGGCACTCACCTCGCTCAAATGTGCTGCCCATCATGCCTTGCTCTCAAACATGGTAGAAACAAACCTATAGGTGCTAACAGTGTAACTGGACAAAAGATTAAGGAGGAACCAGAGCCATATTTAGGGATTAGAATATCATAGAAATGGCCACTTATGATGTTTCATGACATTAGGGTCAGAACTTTTTCAAGGGGTAATTTTTACTATTAAAATAATATAATGAAAAATAAATAAATAAATAAATACATTTCTATATGTTTTCATTATGTATACATTTATGATCATACACTTAACATATTTACATATTGCTTTTCAATTAATTCAATTAATTAGTAAAATAATATTATGCTACAAAAAATTATATTATAGAACAACAATTAAAATAGTATATAATACATATTTATATAAAATATATAATATTTATAAAATAAACACATAGATTATTGAAACTATACATTTGTATTAACTATAAATTTGCATATGTTTTTTATTTATTTATACATTAATATACAAATGCTTTATCAGTACTTTTAACATGTTTCAATAATACATATACTCGATATTTACATATACATATTTAATATTTATCAGATAATGAAAAGAAACATTCTTAAAAATTTGAAATAAGTAAATAAATGTAAATATGAATAAATGATTGAATTAATGAATGTGTGTGTTTATATTTATTTATACATAAATATACAAATATCAGTAATTATAATAATATAAGTATAACTATAATAATGTAATACTAAAAATTATATAAATATATACACATATATAAATATTTAATATTTATCAAATAAATAAATTGAAAATTATTACAAATTCTAAATGTAACTATATATATATATGTGTGTGTGTGTGTGTGTGTGTGTGTGTGTGTGTGTGTGTGTGTGTGTGTGTGTGTGTGTGTGTGTATGTGTGTGTGTGTGTGTGTTTGGGATATTTTGAAGCTCAGTGGCCCGTCATCTATACAGTATATGGAAAAGAACAACATGATCCTCCAGCCTAACATGTTCATTTGTGGTGTTCAGAGGGAACAACGTCCTACAGGTTTGGAATTACATGAGGATGACATCATTTTTTGAGCAAATGATGACAGAATTGTCATTTGTTAGTGGACTGTCCCTTTAAGAAGCTCTGAGACGGGCTCCGGTGTCTAACACAGCCACTACAATCAGATTTTTCTCAGTAAAGCCATGTGCAAATTACTCATGGTCTCTCTTGTTTGTTTCTCGCACCAGTGATGCCATCTAACCGATGCTGTTTCCTCCACTGCAGTGTTCCTTGTGGTAAACAGCCTGTGAGGAGGGCAGCAAATTACCCAGAATTCTATAAAAAGAAGAGACAGGCCTTATACTGTAGGTACTTGTGGAGGCTGTCAAGAGGTCAGTGTCTCGACGTGCCTAATGAGGAGCATCGGACCTGTGCAACTCCAGGCCAAATGAACAGCAGGTTCCAGTGTGTTTGTGACACTCAACACACATGTGAGTGACGGTTGGTACCACAGTAAATGTATGTGTTGGATACACATGCTCACTTGAACACAGACAAAAACCCCAGGAAGCCACACAAGCAGGAGGAAAGCACAAATGAGACGAGGTGCAGCGTAGCGCACATACAAACGCACACAAGCCTTCCTGCTTTTCAAACGCTACCTTCGCTCTCCCACACACAGTGATGTAAATATCACTGCTTCGGCTTGTGTGGAGGACAGTTACACCATGCCTCCCTATTACACAAAGAAAGCACTTTTAACAAGAGAAATCTGAATCATTTGCAGAAAATTCAATGCAAATGATAAAAAGAAGAACATAGGAGAGAATGGGGTAAGATGAGCCACACTTATATATATATTATCATATTGAGACAAATACATTTTCTTAAATACATAAACACTTATAAAATGTATTTACTGAAGATTTGACCCAAATCATGTGCCTCATATTTCACCCACAACCACCACTGTTAAAAACACCCTGTATTAAATGGCTAATCTTAATCATTTTGGTAATATATAAGTTATATATAAGTAATATATAAGTTTAAAATACGTTTTCTGACTGATCTGTCTAAATGTGTTTAGAATTAAATGTACTTTTACCTATGATTATGATTTCATATTTTCATATATATTTGTACAATACAAAATGAAGGATGTATTTATAGGATGTAGCAGCGATAAGCAGCAATAACATAGTGATCATTTTCTGTATGAGTTTATCAGTGTCTCACATTGTTCTGGAGCAATTTTGTCCCACTCTTCTTTACTATACGTTGCTCCAGTTTATTGAGGTTTCTGGGCATTCGTTTATGCACAGCTCTTGCCTCAGCAATTCAGTCAGGATATGGTCTGGACTTTAACTGGGCTACTGCAACACCTTGATTCTTTTCTTTTTCAGCCGTTCTGATTTGCTGCTGTGCTTGGGATCATTGTCCTGTTGCATCACCCAATCTTGGCCAAGCTTTAGCTCTCAGATGGATGGCCTCACATTTGACTCTAGAATACTTTGGTTGGCCTAGATTTAGCTATTTTTGCTATTATAGTTTTAAATCAATATTTTGAACTTCACAGTAAGTATTTATTTTTCTTTATATGACAGAAGAGACCATGGTGTTTGTGAAAGGTTTGTGTCTGTGTTTGTTCTAAATTAAGTTCTTCATTTAGTGATTCTTAGTCTCCTCTAGTAGTGGGTCGTCCCATCAAAGTCCGCTTCTATTCCTCCACTTGGCCGGCTGCCCCGCACACTCAAGCTTGCCATGCATACCGCCACTGCATGAGTGCATTGTGTATGTGTGTAAAGCACAGTCACGGGGAGCATGCATGCATGAGCAGCCCCTCTTACTGCTTATTAGTTCATGCTTCTGAACACACCAAAAACAGTCTCTTTCTTCCTTCTCCTCCTCCTCGGGACATGCCTCCCGCTGCGGTACAGTGTCTGCGGCCTGCCTGTCACAACAGTTGACCGTACGGTAATGGAGGAGGCGTGGCAATGAAAGGGTTAGTTGCTGGGCAGAAACTGGAGTGGCGTGAGCCTCGTGCTCAAACGTGCGAGGGATTTTCCCCTTCTGTCACTCGTTCAACTGACCTCTCGCAGGACGACAAAGTCTGTGTTCACTCACCGCATCATTCACATGCTTTCACCAGTCGCTCGAGATCACCTTGATGTCAGTGAAACTCTGATGGTGCTGCTTTCTGTCTTTCATTCATCCCAGGAATTCAATTCACAATAAAAATAACATGCATCTAACCGTTAAATTGAACGAATAAATGGAAAATTGCCATTCTGCTATGCAGAGTGAATGGCAGTGATTTTTTAACAAATAACAAATGGAACATTTTCCAGGATGATTGGTTATGGTTTATTATGGTCTGCTGTAGAGTTTTGTAAGATTAAATGGCTTTTTAATAGATTATCTGTGCTTACAATTAAAAAAGCGTTGCTCAGGGACACTTATTAAGCTAGGTTAAGTTTCAAATCTGCTTTTGGGATCTACGTGGAAGAAGAATTGAGAACAGCACTTGAGTCAGGATTGAACATGATGTTTTACAGCTGCCACCAGTTCAGTATAGGCATCTGACACTATATACTGGACAAATATATAATTATTATAATACACTACCAAAATTTTTAATACCACTACAAGATTTCTTTGTGCTATTAGGAAACTTTACTCTCAGTTTTGACCAATTTAATGCATCATTGCTAAAAAGAAGTATACTCCATATATATATATATATATATATATATATATATATATATATATATATATATATATATATATATTGCTGACCACACACTTTTGAATGGTAGTGTATAGACTAGATAGTATGCATGCATTGTGCAGAATTACAAGCTTGAAATTCAATTCTAACATGCTTTTACTAAAATAATTTTTTAAATAGTTAATGAACACAAATTAGTTAATAAAAATGTAAATAAAAAGTCCAAATTGTGACATACTAAGTCATAATTAAAAAAACAGTCAAATTTTTAATTTTTAAACTATAATTATGACATAAAAGTTTGGAATTATAAGTCATAATTGTAAGATTAAAGTCAAAATTGTAAAATACTAAATCATAATGAGATTAAAAGTTGAAATTGTGAGATTAAGATTTCATTAAGTGGCATTAAGATTTATTTTAACTTGGCAAAAATTAGATAAAAGGCCATAATTATGAGACAAAAAGGTGAAAATATGAGATACTAATTCATAATTATGAGATAACTTAAAAATTGTGAGATACTAAGTCATAAATATATAAAACATTGAAATTATGAGCTAAAATCATATTTATTACTGAAAAAGTCATTATTATGAGATAAAAAAATGAAATTGTGACATTCAAAGTCATAATTAGATTAAAAGTTGGAATTAAAAGTCATCCAAGATCAAGTTATTGAACTGTTTGTTTTCTTCTGGGTCGATAGCTAAGTAAATTTGTTGCATTAATGCTCTTTCATCCATTTCTCTTCAATGCTATCTAGAGGAAAGCTCTTTCTTTCCTATGGGTTTGGTTGCTTTAAGAAGAGGTAGTTAGAGCTGAAGGCTTTAAATGGGCCGTTTTACAGGAGAAGAGATATCGAGACACCAAGACAGATGGCACCTGATTTAAAGCAACTGTTAAAGTGGCAGTAAATTCCACTGGCTGAGCAGGATAACCTCCAGACCGCTTCTCCACCACAGGTGGGGGGTGGCACTGATGTTACCCAGACCGACAGAGACCTATGGACCTAATCGCTTCTGCTAGCGCTTTCTTTCAAGTGTGCACTCAGAAGGCGGCAGTGGGCCTGAAGTCTGCTCGGCGGGAAGTCTTCCGCAGTAACCGTGGCAACAGCGTAACAGTCATGTGACCGGGGCAGAAGGGGGTTGTTGTGTTGCACATGCCACTGGGGGTAACAGTCTGGCATGACTAAACTGGGGCAGAGAAACGGGGCGGCGTAAGGGATGGGGAGAAGATGAACAGGGGTTTAGGGAAGCGATGGGTCTTGACAGGCCCGTGAGGTTATACACAACCATGGGAGATAAAAGGTCAGAGTTTAAAACAACTTTGCAGCAAGACTCATACTTGAGATGAATGCATGAGCTTAAAGGGATAGTTCACTTAAAAATGAAAACTGTGTTATCTTTAGCTCTCTCAAGTTGTTCAAAACCTGAATGACTTTATTTCTTCTCCAGAATACAAATGAATGTATTTCAAAAAAATGTCTGTGGGGTTTTTATCGCAGTGTTATTTAAAAAAAAAGTTTCAGTAATTTTGTTCTGTGATTGTCATTTTCAGTAGTTTTTGCATTAATTTCGTATTGTATTAACTTTAATTCATTAAAATTTCCATTGTAGTTTTAGTAATTTTAGTACTACAAATTAACCTTATTTATTTTAGTACATTTATTTATTGATCTAATTTTTGTATAAATTTTAATTAAATATTTATATTGTATTTTATTTCATATCAGTTTATTTTATTTTATAATATTTGTTTTTAGCTTTAGTTAACAATAACAACATTGTTTTTAGTTAACAATAACAACATTGTTTTTTTTTTTTTTTTTTTGTTTGTTTGTTTGTTTTTTGTCTGTACAATTAAAATTTATGAGGTTCAGCATTATTTTGTAAGTTTTTAAAGTTTAGGTTTATCATTGAATATATTTTAGTTTATTTCAGCTTTTTTTTTTAATAACTTTTTATATATATATATATATTCTTTGTTTTTAGTTTTTACTTAACAGTAACAACATTGTATTATTGTCTATACAGTAAAAGTCTATGTGGTTGAGTGTTATTTTAGACCCCATTGATTCTCATTATATGGACAAATGGAATATTGGAATATTCTTTAAAATATCCTTTGTGTTCCTCCAAAGAAATAAAGACATATAGATTTGGTTTCTATCATTAAACAAAGCTGGAAATCCATTCATATCAATGTGTCTGGAGCATCACAAAGGCTTATTCCCACTTCATTCCCACTCCATTTATATTCCCACCTGATTACCAGTTCTTTCAACACCCTCAGAACTCATTTTACTCTTTCCTATCCTGCAAAAAAATAAATAATTTGAAGTGTGTAACTGAGAGCATTAGCAAATTATACAAAATATATACAGTATATTGAATAAACATACAATGTGCATGGTATGCACTGAAATTTTAAGAATGCAGATTCTGCAGATGTCTTTGGAGATTCTGTTCAAGACCAAGCAAAGCATGAACTAATTCATTTGGAGCTGCATATTGAACTGTATAAAAACTTTTTGAAGGTGTCTTGTCAGCACTGTTCAACTTTGAAGGTTTCGAATGTGTTGTTGCTCTAAGCCTAACAAGCTGTAAAAGTCCAAAAACAAAATAAAGGAGCGTTAGGCAGATTAGATTGTCTACATAACAATGTGATAGCATGCCACCCGAGGGTCAGCAGGAGAACAGTGTGGGATTTCTGCAAGAACATGAATGAGGGTTTGCTGTTCTCGCTCCCAATGCTGGATAACAGAACATGCATCGGAGGAAAGTGTTCACCAGAGATCATTATCTCTGTGACGCCTCTCCATATAAACAGACATAAACGCATAAAATTCACCCACGCTAACACTTTCCCACAATTCTAGTGATTGGAGCAGTTTGTGTAAACAACAGATCCCTCAAAGATGAGCTCCTTTTTTCCCCCGCTCATTTCTGGCAGTCTTTATAACTTTCAAAACCTGTAGAGACAGACTTTCTGAACTACTTTGCCTCAAAACCTGGAATTTTAAAAATAAACAACCATTATTCTGTGGCACAGGTAAAGGCAACAGTCAGTCATTTGCCTTTGGAAAGAAGCGTCTAGAAAACATGAGGATCTTACGCATAAAGACTAATGCTGTCTTCATGTCCTCCTCCTGGGATGTTCCTAATAAGTTTAAAAAAAGCCCTGGCCCACCACCACTTCGATATACACACACACAAACACACACTATACCAGTCAAAATTTTTTGGACAGTTAGATTTGTAATGTTTTTTAAAGAATTCTCTTCTGCTCACCAAGCCTGCATTTATTTAATCCAAAATATAGCAAAAGCGGTAACATTGAGAAATATTTTTACTATTTAAAATAAATGTTTTCTATTTTAATATATTTTAAAATGTAATTTATTCCTGCTATTTCAAAGCTTTTTGCATCATTACTCCAGTCACATGATCCTTCAGAAATCATTCAAATATTCTGATTTGCTGCTCAAAAAACATTTATTATTATTATCACGTTGAAAATGGCTGAGCAGAATTTGTAATATAAATATTGTAATAATGTTTATAAATGTATAAAATACATACATAATATATAAATACATAAAGTCTGCCTATACTGTAAGTCTATATAATAAACATAATTTAAAAAAAAATAAAAATGCTTTATTTAATTAAATTAACTATACATTTGTTAAATATATTGATTATTCCGACATGACTAAAAGGCAGTATAGAGCACAAAAATGGAACATCCCCAACGACAAGTGATCAGAAAAGCATTTACAAGTCAGATATCTATGCTGTCCACTCCGTCTCTGCTACACCCACACATGGCTATATTAACATCCCAAAAGAGAAAAAGCATATCATGCCTTTATTAAAAGATGTTCTTGGGCTGTCTCCGGTTAGTGTAAAATGAGATTGTGGGCTTATCACGTGAGTCATACTACTAGAGTTAGCAACTGTATCTGTGGTAACAGTACCTGAGGGCAATGGTGATGATTTCAGCAATTACTGAGGTGAGGTGAAGGCTTAGAGATGGAATAACTCTGCTGTTTTTCCCATCAGCCATGATGAAGCCACGGTGCTTATGTTACCAGGCTAATCATTGCTGTTGCAAAACAACATTAATCGCTGCACTCCCACGAGTACGCGGCTAGTGCAATGTTCTTGAAGGAACGCTGTAGTGGTAGTTAATGGTGTTTGCCAAGACAAATATCACTATTACCACTGATTATACTTAGCTATGTCTAATCCCATAGACTTGAATAAGGGAGGGACCTGAGCCATATCTACAGACCACAATATCAGAGAGAATTAAGGGTGGCCTCTTTTGACTTAAGTCTGTAAAATAAACCTATAAACCACCCAATAAATTAAATTAAAATGTAAAATTATATTTAATAATATTCAATATATATGAAATAAATATTAAATAAAATATAGATATGCAGTTATTATAATAATAATAATAATAATAATAATAATCAATCAATCAATTAAAGTAAACACAGGAATCCATTTGTATACAATTTTTTACAATTTATTTATTTATTTATTTATTTATTTATTTGTAAAAACAATTTTTAGTTTATTTTAGTCAGCTTATTTTTAACATTTTATATTAAATATTATTATTTTTATTATTATCAATAGCAATAATAATATATTTGTATGAATAGTGTTATCATATATTTTATAATATTTATTCATATTAATATAATATTTAATAATTTCTTTTTATAATTTTTCATGTTCAAACATTAAATTTGTTCTCTGAATGACTAATTTACTGTTTAGAACTACTCATATGAGTGTCTGCATGTTTAATTCAGTTTAGACAGTTTGCAATAATGTTTAGTATCCATGGTATGAAAATTATCATTGCTAGATGCAAATAAACTCTCTTCAGATAGTTGTGTTGCCAGATCAGGCTATAATAAGTGTCTTTGGATTTGTATTTTCTGCTTAATTGGACACTTTAGAAAGTTAATAATGTGGGAAGTTGCAGTTTAGATTTAGCAATATATTTATCTTAGCTTATTTACAAAAGATTTTTAACTAATTACTGTTTGTTTGGTTTTTATTTTATTAATTTTTTGGGGGGTGGGTTGCTTTCAAAGCAATATTTGGCAACACTGCAACGCCAGCACTTAAACTGACAATAACCATAAAAAAATTAATAAAAAAAAAAAAAAAACACTGACAGGATACCACATTCGGTAAAGCAAACACAAATCATAGTATTATCTGTCAGAAATGTTATCAACGCTATCAAAAACTCAAGCATTTAACATTAGTACACAGATTTAGAACAAGTAGGTTACAGAATGAATGAAATATGAATAAGTCTAAGCTATTTCATTCAGCGCAGTAGGCCTAGTTTAATTTTCATTATGCTAAAAACAAGAGCACTAGACAAAGTTATCATCTATATTTTAGCGATGGTTATTAATGAAAACTAATGGTATGATATAACAATGATCATCCCTCCTCCAAAACAGAAACAACATCTTTCACAATCACAAACATCTACATGTCTGTTTCTTTTAAAGTGCAGAATTCTTAACCCCACCCCAGACCTCACTCATTTTCAAACCCTGGCTATGGCCATGCTAGCAACTACCCAAAACACTCTAGCAACTCTCTAGCAACCACCCAGAACACCTTTAGCACGAAACAAATGGGCCTAGCATTTTTAAACATATCGAAATAGTTTTCTGATGCCTTGCAAGTATGTACATCTAGCTTCTAGTACAGTAAAATCCCAACAGATGTCTCCAAATGGCTCCAAAGTCCATGCACAAATTTGCAATGCACTCCAAACTCTAATTCCCCAAGGACGAGAGATCAGAGTCCAATTAAGAGGGCATTCCTGGCATGCTGGCGGAGGGATAAAGAGAGTTAAGTGTCGCCCCCTCCCCGCCTTTCCTCTAAACTCTGAGGTGTTTATTTTCTTTTCTTCTCTCCCTTGATGTTTAATTGGTCTGGGAGCGTTTCGGAAACTTTGAGGGAACATTTAAGAATCAGCGTGTCTGAAGACCTTGCAGCAGGACGGAGGAGCCCCGACCTTCTGGAACCGCGAGTTAAAGGTCGCAGGAGGTCATTCCGCTAACGAGATTTACAGCGTAACAAGAGCGCCTCCAAAATCAACCTGAGCCACTCGTGACCCTCAAAAACCAGCCTGCTCCAATCAACCATCAATCAAAGGTTGAGGCCGAGTGAGAGTTCACACATAAACACCCCGACCACTGAGTGGCGAAAGAAAATGTGTTGCTTGTCTCCACATCTGGAGAGACAGTTACCAAGAAAAAATCATGAATTATGTGTAGTGTGCCAAGCGTTTCTTAAGAAATATTGCCTCGTTGAAAGGATAAACCGGATTCATTTACTTTTTGAAATGCAGAATCCTAACATTTGCAGAAATCTTGTCAGCAGGACCCTCACAACACATCGACACCAAATACAACTGACACCGAAAGTGTCAAAGCTGCATGTCACTACAGAATGTTCTTAAATGAGCTGTAAAGATATTGCCAAACTTCAGAAGAACTAAAATAATAATAAAACCCATGAAAAAAAATTATATTTGTATAAAAAAATAGTATATATGTGTATATGTACAGTATATATATATATATATATATATATATATATATATATATATATATATATATATAGTGTAAAATGAATAAAGCATAAATCTCTTGTATAAAAATCTGCTTTTATTTTATTTCAATTTTTTATTTTAGTTATTTTTATAATTAGTTTTTTTAATTTTTATATATATATATATATATATATATATATATATATATATATATATATATATATATATATATATATATATATACACACACACACACAGTGCATTGCGAAAGTATTAACACCCCTGCATTTTTTCCACATTTTGTTATGTTGCTGCCTTATGTTAAATTGCTTTAAATTACTTTTTTCCGCACATCATTCTATACTCCATACACCATAATGGCAAAGCAAAAAAATGGTTTTTAACATCTTTGCAAATTTATTAAAAATAAAAATCTTAAATAATTCTGGGACAGCTGAAATTTAGCTCAGGAGCATTCATATTGCTTGCAGACGTTACTACACTTCAAGTGAAGTTAACCTGTGGCAAATTCAATTGAATGGGTATGATTCGGAAAGGCACACATGTCCTAATAAAAGGTCTAACAGCTGAAAATGCATATCTGAGCAAAAACCAAGCCCTGAGGTTAAAAGAACTGACTGTAGAGCTCAAATACAGGTTTGTGTCAAGCCACACATCTAAGGAAGACTTCAGAAAAAAATCTGCTTCATTGAAGGTTCACAGAATCATGTAACCTTCATATTCTACAATGGAAGATGTTTGAAACAACTAGAACTCTTCCCAGAGATGGTCTCCTGACCAAACTGAGCAACTGATGGAGAAGGGCCTTGTCTAGACTGGTGACCAAGGACCTGATACTCCACCGATCTGGGCTTTGTGTCTGTGTGGCCAGACTCAATCTTCAATCTTCTTCAGACCACGTGTGCTGGTAGTAGCCTCATGCTGTGGGGCTGTTTTTCAGCAGCAGGGACTGAGGGACTCATCAGAGTAGAAGAAAAGTTATATGCACCAAAATATCAAGAGCCTTAATGAAAACTCAGTCCAGAGCATTCAGAAGCTCAGACTGGGCAGAAGGTTCACATTCCAACAGGACAATGAACCTAAGCACACAGCAGGAGTGCCTTATAGACAACTCTGTGAATGTCCTTGAGTGGCCCAGCCACAGCCTGGCCTTGAACCTAATCAAATATTTCTGAAGAAACCTGAAAATGTGCATCTGCCCCAACCAACCTGAAAGAGCTTGAGACGTGAAGAGGCGAGGAGAAGAATGGCAGATAATTGCCAAATGCTGATGAGCAAAGCTTGTCGCATCATACCCCCAAAAGACTTGAGGCTGTTAAGGTGCTTCAGCTAAGAAATGAGTTAAGAGTATAAATACTTATGCAATAAACTTATTTCAGTTTTTTATTTTAAATAAATTTGCAAAGCTGTGACAGTTCTGTTTTTGCTTTGTCACTATGGTGTATGGGGTGTAGATTGATGTGGGGAAAAAAAAGTAATTTAAAGCAGTTTAACATAAGGCTGCAACAAAACAAAATGTGAAATAAATGAAGGGGTATGAATACTTTAGCAAGGCACTATATATATATATATATATATATATATATATATATATATATATATATATATATATATATATATATATATATATATATATATATATATATATATATATATATATAATGGGTAATCACTTAATGTGGAATGGGAAAAGTGCCTTGTGTTGCTTAGCAGTGCAATTAAAATTAAAATGGTTATTTCTTTCAAGTAAAGGTGCATTGTGACGCAATGATTATAATAGCCGCAATCTAGACGTATAATAGCATCCCGTCTTGATGTGGTATGAGAACGCCTGAGCACATGTGAAAGGACTTGAGGATTGGATGAGAATGCTTGAGCTGTTCATTGTCAGGAACAGAAATTTTCCTTGGAAAAAAATGATCCGTTTCCTTAACCACTTGGCAGCAGCAGGATTGAGCTCACTCACCAGTCTTGTAGATCTCGTAGCGCAGGGAGAAGCCGGCACCCTGGTGCGCGTAATCAGACACAAACTTGATGTGGATGACGGGACCCGAGGAAATTATGGCAGGAGGAGCGATGTTACTGCAGTGCCTTCCCAGCAGGTCCGCGGACTCAGAATTCCCATCTCGGATCTCTATGAAGTCATACCTAAAAGCAAAAAACAGTACATGCATAAATGCTATTTTTGGATTTGTTTTGATTGGCATACTTCCTTGTCAAAAAAAGCCAAAGTCTGTAACAGGATTATTATGGTTAAAACTAAAATCTACATCTACATTTAAGACTATAAAAAATCTTTACCTGAAATAAAATAAACATTAACTAAAATAAAATACTTTAAAATATTTGTTTTTTTTTTCAGATAGTTACAAAGACATTATTTCACATTTTAATTAATTAAACAAATAAAATAAATAAGATAAAATAAAATATATAAAGATGTATAGATACTTCTCGTAAATTATTTACATCAGATAAAGTTGACACTTAAACATAACTAAGGTCTCCATTAAGTCTCCCAAGCAATAAAAGAGGAACCTTAGAGCAATAAAAATGTTCCTCTGGGAGAGACAAACATTAAGAATGCAAGTAAGTGCAATGCAATATCTTCTGCAGCAATGAGTAACTGTGAAGGAACTGCTAGGAGTTGCTTTAATTTGAGCTGGGGTGACCTTTGACCCTCAGTGGACTGCTGCCTTATCACAACAAACACACATTTTTTCATGTCACTTCAGAGACAGACTGAAGGAGCTGAGACAATGACCACCTGTCCGGCCAAAATAATCCCTTAATGTGCGTTGCCCTCTTTTGCCAAAACACTTCACACACAATGTCTAAATGAGGCAAAAGACTCTCAAAAATCCAGCCGGTTGTCTGCATGAGTGCTTCCTTATTATAAATCTGGCCATAGAGAGGCATGAGTCAGACTTCTTCTCACACCTCAGGAATGCTTGCCCCATTTAACCCCTAAACAAGAACAAGATCCCTGTAAACATACGCCATCATTCCCAACCTAACTGCTCTGGAGCACAACATGCCGACCAGACTTCTCTGTACTGAGAAAATGATTCGATGCGCCTTTAAAACTTACTACAATGTTGGAGGCAAATAAGTTGCTTCAAAATGTCACTAATTTAGTTTTAACTTAGTGTTAAACTCTTAAAGATGAAAATGAATATCATTTGAGAAGGTGTTTCATAGCCCAATGCCAGCTGAATTAATTAAATGATTCTTTAGAAGCATTTCTATGAAATGATTCAGTTAAACTGATTCACAAAGCATTTTTAGAACTGGACTGTAAGGAATGACTTTGTTTAGGGGGAAAATGTGAGATGGCAATAATAATAATTAACATTATTAATAAATATTATTAATAATACTGGGAACAAATATTTTAATTATGTGGTTAAAAAAAGGTTAAAATAATAACCAACACATCACTTGACACTATACAAACAAAATGGAAACAGTGGTTTTATAGCATTTTACTATATTAAACATAAAACTGCACTGGGACTTATATAAAGGCCATAAACTTGTTTTGTTTTGTTTTGTTTTCCTTTGTTATCTTTTCTTTTATTTGTTTGTTTGTTTGTTTGTTTTTGTTTTGTTGTGTAAAGTGTGTAATCTATGGAAAGACAGACAAGTAAAGTGGCAAAAGATGCCCTTCAGTGCATCAAAGAATTAAAAATCAGTGTTTCTGTCAGTTGAAGGTGCATTGTACAAAAAAAAATCAGTGAATCAAGTTCATTGAAATCCCTGAATGAAATGATTCAGTAAATGAATAAAACTTCAAAATGTTTAGAAATCCATCACTGTACTGGTGTTTTAAGGAGCCAAAAACCAAAACACTGATATGAAAAATCTATAATGAAACACCAAGAACATTTGCAGTCTCCAAAGAATCGTACAGAAACTCAAAAACACACCGATGTCGATGAATGTGTCAGCACTTTCCCTACAAACAAGAATAGAATGAAGACATGATATTTTGCCTTTTTTAACTTTTCCTTCCCAGTTGACTCTGAATTATCACTGGTTGAGCCGCATAACTGCTGGCTCCATATCACTCAGGGAGCATGTATGTGAAAACCTGACACGGCCCGGGCCCCTCAGAATGACATAAAGAGGCAGGTGTCTCTGACTCTTCATTGCTCTGGACCCCCCTGGCCGACCGCACACTTGGAGACTTCAGGTACAGCTGTGTATATTTAGACTACATAGACATTCACAAACAAACTTAAATTTCCATGTAAAGCATCAGAAATCCTTCAAATGCATAAGACTTCTAATGAATTATTTTAACTTTGAGAACAACCCTAGACTAAGCAAAACAGATAATTCAGTGGTTTGGCAGTAACAAACCAGAGTTTTCAGTCAATTAACTGTAACTGATCTGAACTCAACTGATTGAACTTCTTCTACTGAAGTTTCAATCATAGACATTATTTGGGGGACAAATTAAAAAAAAAAAATATCCTAACTTAGTGGCTTAATCAAAATCATCATGGTATTCACAATGTATTCAATATATTTGGGAACAGTTTGATTCTTAAAGCTACTGTATGAACTTTACTATAGGTAAAACCACACACACACACACACACACACACACAAACTCTCACTCACTTTCTTTTTGTGTCCATCTCACCTCAAACACTAGAAAAGCTGGGATGAAGGCTTGTAAACTGTGTGCAAGTGTAATTAGGTTGTAATTGATTTTGTAGGGGCTCTTGGCTCCGGGATTAGCAGTGACAAGTGAGTGTGTCAAATGTGGATATTGACCGTCTCTAGACGCCTACACTTCGCTCCAATGCATTTCGAGATGTGCTTGAAAGTGGAAACAAACTAGGATACCCATTGATCAACAGAAATGCCCGGATCACTTATTTACCTCACAAAAAATACTTGTATCAATTTCACAGCACTTGTGACTGAACGCAAGAAGCCTTTTCTCATTATCACAGCAATATAACATTGTTTTATAGGCGTAAAGTTCAAATTGTTTACCGCGGTGCAATAGAGCTGCGATTATGCATGCTAATTATGCACGATTCAATGGTTATTCAGGTGCTACAGGCTGTGATGAAAACTCCCCAGACAGCGGTATGTTTGTAAGTGTGAGCGGGGAAGAGAGGCTTGACACAAGGAGGGCAAAGGCCCTGTGTCCCTGTCTCATGTTCAGACTTGTCTTCCTCTCCAATCTCACTTTCTGTCTCCTCTCCCCCCCAGCCTCTTCACTGCTAATTGCTTTTCACACCTACGGTGTTTTTCAAGCATTTTATTCAGGACTACACAGTCCCCCGAGCTGTCACTAGCTGCCCTAAAGAGCAGTTTGTCTGGAGAGAGGCACTGACAGACAGATACACAGGGGTAAGGATGCTACTATCCATGTTTGTTTGTGCATATACAGTAATACAGTGTGTTTGTTTCTTAGTTCAAATGAAAAGAGATGTGTTGTAGTGGCACTGGGCGTAACATAAGCCTGGACCTCATTAATCTCTGAACCGCCTGAAACTGACTACCTACACAATAAACAACACTTCAGCATGTGTTTTTAAATCATAAGACCCTCTGGCTTGCTAAAAATCGCTGCTGAATCTTATATTTGGCTCAGGAGCCCATATGCACATATTGTAAATTACAGTGGACGCATAAAAATAGTAATATCAGGCATTGTGGAAACTGCTATAATAATGTGTTCTTCTATGCACCTTATAGCACCATAGAAATAACTAATGGTAGCCTGGTGCGATATACAAGAGGTAATTATTGATGATATATATTTTAAAGTACCATGGTACTGCCATATTATGTGATCACTGAATGATGATACTGAAACAATTCTTTATAAATTGACTTTTTTAAAAGAATCAAGTTTTAACTATTTAATTTAATTTAATTTAATTTAATTTTATTTTATTTTATTTTATTTTATTTTATTTTATTTTATTTTATTTTATTTTATTTTAGTATGACGCTTAAGAATGGTATTATCATTAGAAAATTTATTTTTATATAAATTCTAAAATACTTTTATGTTTTAAAAATTTAAAGTCTACTGGCTCTTAGTAAAAAGGAACTGATATATCCTACCTAAGCTTTCTGTTTTATTATGAAACGCTTCAGCACAGGAACTAAAACTGATTTTGACAAGCCATTTCACATCTGACCAAAGTGTAGTTTCTTTGCTGATTCCTGGAAACGAAACTTAGCTGGAACCAAACAGCTATTATAGTCTGCATAGCATATCTTTATTATCCTATGTCTGTAGCTCTATCTTTCTTAAACTCAGCTCAATGGCTTTTTCAGAATATAATTCGGTCTGACACACAATCACATTGGCTTTTCAATATCGAATAGCACAATGGCCGCTCATTAAAATTCTGCCATGCTTTTAGGCCAGCAGCCGCAGGACGTGCTCCAGGACGGCTCGTCAACCAGCCAAGACACTAAAATTGAAATTAAATAATGCTGCGAGTCTGCATGGAAAGCCGCACGCTCGGCCCCCGGGGGGGCAGCCTAATAAGTTATAAGTGCCTGTGAAATATTAAATAGATGCCGGGGAGGGTTCCCAAGGGGGAGGGAGGGTTGCCATCTTCAATCCGGTCGGGAAACAAATAGCATGGCTGTCCGATACAGCGCTGACATTTACAGATGACTGGGGTAGACCACAAGAGCCTGAGGCTTTCATAAACAACACTAAAGCTGGCTTTAAAGCACCATTTGTGACATTTTTTTTCCTAAACTCACACCTTTAGGAAAAAGAATTTTCTGGCCTTCCGAGACTCAGCAAGTTCCCGTCAAAACGTGCCGTCTCCCAATTCCCATTATGTTGACATTGAAAGCCTTAGGCCTTATCAGAATGCATTAGGTCCTTTTTTCCATCAAGGATATTAAAACTTTTTTTTTTTCGGGGAAAATTGGCTTCTCGGGGTAAAGAGAGACTTCTTTAAATCTTTGAATTCCCAAATGTGTCACTTTATACTGCTCCAGACTGATTGCATTTTTTAAAACTATCAATATCTTGATACACTCCGGGGTTGCTGATATATTTCCAATGCCCTAAAAACATCTCTGAAACTGCTGTGTCCTAAAAAAAAAAAAAAAAACATTATTGACCTATTTGAATAATTATTAAATCGTCAAGCTACTAAGACAAGTCTTTGCTAACTTCGATGTATACATATATACAGACCTTTGACAAAGGAATAATTTATGTATTTGCCAATAATACATATAGTTGCATTTCGAACTAGGCTGTGGCTTGAATTAAACTGATATACAGTCAAAAGCTTTGCGTAGGTATTTTATAACAACTTCCAATAAGACTATAGGAGCTGGAAATAATTTATAATGTTCATTGAGCAATTATTGATCTAAGAATAGCCATTATTATAACTGTTCATTGTAACTGTGGTATTTTTATTTATATGCACATGACCCCTGTGGCCTTTGCTCCACTGGTCTGTGACCTTCTTGACCATGACCTCACTCTTCTGAACGTGCTGGGTGCATTGATTCTTCATTAAGGGCAAAGGACATACATTGATCCCCTTCCCTGAGGAAAAGTGGAAATAGGGTGATATCATGTTATCAGCTTAGAAACGCTGATGCTGCTCAATAGCTTAGCACCTCAACATCTGCAGACAGCGCTGCATAGTAAACGTGAGAACTTTCATCACTTGAGTAAAGCGCAGACTCCCTTGAGTGATGCAGACTTCATCGCACACACATCTGTCTCACTCTTACCAGTAATTCTTCTAGATTCCCTCCTCAGCCCAAACAACTGTCTCACTGTCAGTATTTTATGTCTGAGAGGTGATTCTCAAACAGATCTGGTTTCAACTTAAGCCCTTCCACTGCAGTACAACATTTAGATCCTTCTACAACAATTTACTTCCTCCTCTGCATGCACTACATGAACTCTGTATTTAGCATTCAGAAAGAACTTGCTGTTTGCATATAGAGTAATGTGTTAGGGTGAGAAAATATAATGGGGATCTATTTGAAGAATGACAATGAGGCAAACTGGGTGGAGACCTGAAGGAATGGACTGAAAAAAATTCATAGAAGACGGACGGACGGACAGATAGACAGATAGATAGACAGATAGATAGATAGATAGATAGATAGATAGATAGATAGATAGATAGATAGATAGATAGATAGATAGATAGATAGATAGATAGATAGATAGATAGATAGATAGATAGATAGATAGATAGATAGATAGATAGATAGGAGTGCAAAAGATTGAGATCACTTCTCACCTCTCCGCCCTTTTTCTTTCATCTCAAAGGAGAAGAGTACCACATTAAAGATATGGCCAGATATTTCATTTGCTATTTTTATTGCATCTATCTCAGATCAATCTGATCACAGCCCTCCAGGTAAAAGCCATATGGCTTTGCTCCTGGAATAAAAATTCCCTGCTGAAAGTGCTTCTTGAAAAATGTCACTGATACCACACCTATCCTAACTACATCATGTGAGCCACAAGATGCTTATTAGAAGCACATTAGTTAGTATGGTTTAGGGCACAAGAAGCTGTTTTGACCTTGTCTAGAGTAAATTGTGCAAACTAAGCGAAACCGAGGCAGCTCCTCCGAGTAACAGAGACTCCGAGCCAGCACTCATAACCACAAGGTTAATTTAAATGTGCTTGCTAGTGTGTGTAAGTGTTTGCCATCTAAAAGACAGAGCCAGGCCTTTCAATCATACCTTGCTTAAATGTGCTGATGATGACTCATTGTATATATAGCAAAATACAGATGGAGGAGACGGACACTTGAAGTGGACCATTAGAAAGATGCCAGTTTATGAAGCACAGTAGCGTAAAGCATCTGACACCTCTTGCAATTTTTCATCACACATTTATTTCCACTTTCCTTTCCCTTATTCAGTATTGAGGGTTAAGAATGAGTGTGGTAAATGGACAGTGTGTGCTTTCTGGTATCATAATCTTGTGAGCCACAACTACAAAAGCCCTTACAGCTCAGTTTCAGCCCACTACTGAATGGGCGGCATATAAACAACAACATTAATTCCCTGCTAAAGTTGAATATCACCCTCAGAAAAATTAAAAATTGCAAAAATTGTACCTTTAGCGGTACAACAGCTTGAACTGGGGTAGAACCCATAAAAGGACATCTTTGTACCTTATTTACCCCTAAGGTTCATAATAGTACCTCAAGGGTTCATATTATACTACTCTAAGATACTGATATGCACCTTTTATGCATACTGTAGATAAGGCTCAAAGAGTATTGCCCCGGTGAAAAGCTGTGCATCTAAAGGTACAATTATTGCACATAGCAAACAAAAAAGAGAGCTTTCTCAAAATGGCAAACTCCAATCTGATCAGCTGGTTTTACTCAATATCCGCTATGGCAGGATGCACAGCTTTATATCAGTTTGTCAGGAAACCGGACTGCTGCAATGACACTTCCAAGGTTTACATATATGTAATTATGTACTTAATTTGCCAAAGTTAGGGACTTTCTTGGCATTGAATCTTTGAAATATGTTCCAAGATTCTACTTGCAAGTTGCAAATGTATCCCTGAGCACACTTGATCATTTTCATTACACCAGACTACTAAGATCTAAAGGGGCAACCACACTGACAGCGATTAAATTGCTGAAGGTTGACAAGTAGCTGTACTGTTGATTGTTGTATCATCAACAGTCTCTGTCGCTCATGTCGCTTTAGATCAGCCATTCTGAAATGGCTAAATAAGTTGGTTGTTTTACTGCAGGGCTGTCCATTCCAGCTCCTGGAGGGACACCTTCCAGGAGAGTTTAGCTTCAACCCTAATTAAACAAACCAAAGCCAACTAATCAAGGAGTCTTCCAGGGAGGTGTGTTGGAGCTAAACTCTGCAGGAAAGTGGCCCTCCAAGAGCAGGACTGGACACCCCTGTTTTACTGTAACTTACTATTCATTCACACACTCTCAAGCAACCACCTTTACATTTTCCCCTGAACTAAGAGGCCTGACATTTTCGCCTGTTTTTGGAGTCCAATTGGGAATGTCTTTCAAGGTAATACCATTCTGAAACCTCTGTACACTCCATCTCATTTAGGAATCCTAATCTGAACAACAAATACAGCCAGAGCTGTCCAACCTGATGGAGCCACCCAAGCAGGAAAAGAGATTGAGCATTTGTACACAGCAAATCCAGAATGTTCATTTGGGGAGCGAGGGGGCATTAGCCTGAGCTGTATCAGTAAAAGACATCAGCCACTGAGGTGTGTATGTTTGATGTCTGTCCTTCTCTCTATCTCTACCACTTTATCCCAATGTCTCTTCATCGACTGTTTGGATAAAACCTCCAAATGTACCACAAAGCAGAAAGAAGCGAATATCTTGCTTGTTTACACAAGCATATATGAGGACTTGACACATGGCCTAATTTAAATGATACCGTATATTCATAGCTGGTTGTTTTTTAGGGGAATCCAACAGATGTAACTGAGACACACCCTTCCCTGTTGCTGTCATGCACATGGGCGGCCTGTGGGGAAGCCACAGTGGGTTTAAACCACTCATAAAAGAAAGTGCTTAAAAACAAGATCAGTTTCACACCAGCAGGGACAATACAGCACTGAAGATGAAAGATAGTAATTTCAGACAGTAAAAACCCAGACAGTAATTTTGACTAATGCATCCAAAGTACAAGACCATTTGTCATTCATCGAGAGAGTCTTAATGGAATAGTTCACCCAAAAATGAAAACTCAGTCGCAATTTTTTAATTTTCATTTTGTATCAAACCTGTGGGTGAGTTTTCTCCTTTTGATTCCCCAGAAGAAAGAAAGTCATACAGGTTTGGTGAGAAAATGATCACAAAATTAAAATTTTAGTGTGAATTATCCCTTTAACATTGTACACCTTTTACAGATTTGTCATGACTTTGGGGAATAGATCGCCACATTGCACACTCTACTCAACTTTGTTTCATTGCTAGCAGTCGCTGCTCCTATTAAAAATGTGTGAATGCTCCTTTAGAGGTCTACACCCCATTAAAAATTAAAAATTCAGAAACTGAATTCCCTTTGAAAATTTGTTGACGAACAGAACACCTTTTGCCATCTGTCCAAATGTTAGAAGTGTCTTAAACAATTACCTTGTAGACCAAGGGGGTCTAATCCTGCTCCTGAATGGCCAATGTCCTGTAGAGTTTAGCTCCAACTTGCCCCAACACACTTTTCTGGAAGTTTATATTCTTGATTAACTAGTTCAAGTTTGTTTAATTAGAACTGGATCTAAACTTTGCAGGATAGTGGCCCGCCAGGAGCAGGTCTGGAGACACTTGTTTTAGGATATCCCAAGTCTCATAGCTATAAGGGACAAGGGCATCTTTGGTCCTGATGAGCTGACGTTTGATTAGAGATGGAGCTAAACTCTTCAAGATAGTGACCCTCCAGTACCGGAGTTGCCAATCCCTGTTCTATAAGGTAAAAGAAACAGTGACATTGGTAGAACCGATCTACTGGTCATTGTAATTTAAGTCAGACTCTGAGAAGCGAGAGCCTATGGATGAACGTAATTAATTTTACAGCTGAGGGGAAACCGTTCCACAAAAAGCCTTCTAGACAACCCCCTTTCCCAGTGACAGCTGCACTGCATCCCTGCGTAAGTCCTTTAGGCTCGCTCTAAACCCTATTATATCTCTCTTAACTTCACCCTCAACGTTATTCCTCTCTTCACATAGTTCCACGTCTCCGGGTTGCTTTTTCTCCCAAATCTTCCGTACCACTATCTCTTTCTCACACATCCTCTCTACCCCTTCCCCCTGACTCACATCTTTTTCTCTCATCCGATAAATTATGTGAATTCGACGTCTTCCTTTTTCACACCCTCTTTTCTCTTATCTTCCACTTTCACCTCATCAACAATTCCGCACACAGGGCAGGGTTTGCAAATGCTCCACTGGAGGTAAATTAATTGCATGCACATGCTTATCGTTCCATAGGACTAGTACTTAATTTCCCCCTGTTTCCAGCTAATTTCCTTTATCCCAGACTTTCTTCTCACCTGCAATCCAGTCGTTCCAGCTCGAAGTGGGGGTTGAAGTTTAGCACGATACGTTGAGAGGGTTCGGGTGCGCTGATCACCCACTGGCAGCTCTGATGGGGTGGGTATTCAAGAGGGTATCCTGGAGATGTGATGTAACCAGCATTACTGGCATCCAGCTGGCCTCCACATGTCTCAACTAAGACAAAAGGGAGATAGACAAATAAAAAAAGTGAGGTGAGGTAGAGTGCTACGTAAGTTAGTTATTAGCCACATACTTAATGCTAATTTGGTCAAGCAGTACGTTGTGAATTAAATACATAAATCACAAGAGCTACCAAATCCCTGAGCGAGCACTTCATGGCTACCAAGGAATACTTATCAAGTTGTCAAAACACACAAGGGACAAAAGTAATGCTATATGAAGTTAAAACCATCATTAAATCAACATTAGCCCTACTGTGTTCGTTAATACAAGTTCCTGCAAGTAATTGGTGCTTGTTTGATGATGTCACAGAGGCCTCTTGAAAATACATCTCATTATAAAAGTTGCTTGGGGAAAAATGGTTGGGAATGCTGACCTAAAGCTAAAATAACATCTCCCTAATGGCATTGCTATGTGGATACTGTATTTCTACAGTAAATAAAGCTTTTAATTTGAAATTCCGTGACATGACGCCCACATTTCCAATTACCTTATGTTCTTTTAAGTTATCCCCCAATGTTAATGTAGAAGTCTGGAAGCATTCAACACATTTCCGATGCTCTCTACAAGATATAATAATCCACCACAGCCAACTCTGAGACAGGAAGTGACACACAGGTCTCTTCTCTGGAGGTTCAAGAGGTCACCCCCAAAGCTGCAATGGGATCCAGAATAACAAAGCTTTTCTTCTACCACCTCACCCAATATGGTTTCTCTGTTATCTTCACCAAACACTCCTTCCACATGCTAGCGTTCATGCTAACATGCGCAACAGCCCTTTTTCATGCTGCCCTCACACATAGAGGATATCACTCTGGTCATTATTATTCTAAATGGAGCTAAGATTAGGAGACAGAAATACTTTCTGGTCTTTCACCATGACAACCGTGCAGTGAGGGGTTTTTAACCGCATACCAGTCAAACGACAACTGAGGAATTAGCAGATGGGTCATTCCTACTATGCAGCACATTTTCATGTCACCTTCACAGAATATTTAACTCACAATTTGCATAAATGGAAGTCAAACATATTTGTTTTTTTTTTTATCAGAACTATCACAATTATATTTATTTTAAATTAGTTCAATTATTTACGTTTGAATTGATGATGCAATTGTTGGCATGTGTGCTTTTCTCTGAAAAAAATAAAAACTAGCAATGTATTTAAGGGATAGTTCACCCAAAAATGAAAATGCTGTCATTAATTACTCACCCTCATGTCATTCCAAAACCGTTAGACCTTTGTTCATCTTTGAAAGACAAATTAAGATATTATTTATGAAATTCGAGAGTTTCCTGACCCTCCATAGACAGCATAGACAGTTAACTATCCCTTTAACATTCAGCATGTTTCTTGGAAATATTGTTTGAATTGGTCATCATTTTATAGGTTTTTCCCATGTCCTTGATGCACTTTATATCCTGTCAGTCTTTTGTAAAACCCCTTAACTAACAAACACCAGTTCCTGAATGACATCATCCCTTAGGAAGTGTGGTGAGTAAATAGCAACTAAAAACATTCAACTCTTAAACATTTCATCCTGTTTCAAAAGGCCTTCAAAGAGATATATCAAAATAAGCTTTATGCCATCCTCAGGCAAGCTATCTGTCACTCCCTCATTTAGCAGTGACTAACTTAAGCTCTTTAATTCAGTCCTGCTCATTTTGTGCAACTAAATAATCACATTAAACTGAATAAAGCTGAAGTGTCTGAGCTTGACCTGTGCATATTTTATAAAATAGAAGTATATTAATTTTTTAAGGTTACAGAGTTAAAAAGGTACTGCATTAAAGGAATGACTCAGACATTGAGCATGGGTACACATGATTACTGTCATCAACCTTATGAGAAGACGAGCCTGAAGATGACATTTTCTGTATGATAAAAATGTACACCTCCATAAAAGGTGAGTGGAACTGGCTAACACGCTTATGTTTAGCAGGATACATCACAGCACACGTCGGAAAGGGAAACTGGGAATAAGTGCAGGTTCAGAGTGGAAGAGGGTGGTTTGACTGACAGTTCTGGGTCTGATGTTGGCTTCTGCAAATACATAGATAAACACGGCTGTCTAGCTAGTGTTAGGAAAACTGCTCCTCTTTCTGACAGAACAAACTTCATGAATACTTTGCCCTTATCGCATATGCTCCTAACGTACAGTATAGCAGAATCTATACCAGCGGGCATATTTCTAACATTGCATGAGTTATACGATCATAACCCGGATGAGAACAGATGGAGTCTCTAATATTTAAGCAACACAGGAATAGCGATGCAGCCAGGGAGAATCAAAACAAAAATGAGACACAAAGAGACTCAACCCCAAATGCACAACTCCAGAATCTTCTGAAAACTTGTGAAATTGCCCTTCAAAAGCGAGCTGCAGGGCATCCTAAAACCACGTTAAAGATCTTCAGCACTATGCATTGGTGTGGTGGAAAATCTTGAGACAAGGAGTTGAGTATCGCCTGAAGCCAAGACTCCCATCTGTGCCAGTCATAAGAGCCCAAATAAAAGGTATAAGGATGGTTGGGGCTTCTTTCAAGTGTTGACATTTCCACTGCTATTATGTCTTTTTAAAAGGTACACTTTAAATGAGGTGACATTTAAGGTAACAACCGAATCCTGCCAAACCTTTTCAACTACATCCTCTGAAGGGGAAAACTAGCCAGTAAAATGTAAGTGCACACACAAAGAGTATGTAATAAATATGTATACACTATCTATCTATCCATCTATGCATGTGTCCATCTGTCTAACTTACGCTAGCACAGCGAAAACCATTTTAAAAACATTTATTATTGTTATTATTATTATTATTTGCATTACATTGAGGATTTTTGTGTTTACAGTCATCGTGAAAATAATGTCACACTGCAAAAAAAAAAAAACATCCTAAAAATAGGTTTAATTTCCTTCCTTATTTTCTCTTCTTATTTTGTGCTGAAGATGACTTGACAGTTCCCTTGCAGCCCTCCTCCCATGAATTCCTCACCTCATCTCGGTATTATTACCCAATATATTACAGGAACACAAAAGGACAGACAGATAGCAATCATTCTAGCATTTTCATTCTGTCTGCATGTATTCTCTGGCTGTGTCTATCACGCTATTGTGTGTTTTCAGGGAAGAGGGTCTTGAGGATAAATCTATGAGGGGGGATTTTGCGAGCTTTGCACTTTTTTAGACAGATCTGTCCTTTCATGTAGAGAGACAGAAGGGGAGTGCAGCTACAGACAGCCTCGAGAAGAGATTTCAGACCTGGTTGCTGGAATGAACAAAGAATAAAAATAATGTTTGTGTAACTTTAAATGGCTTGTTCATCCCAAAATAAAATATTTACTCACCCTTATGTAATTTCAAATTCACAATTTTCTTTTTCTTTTCACTAAAGCAGATGTTGAAATGAAAATGATGACAAACAAATATGACCATAAACATCCATAAAAGCTGCATAAACATGGTCCATATGTGTGCCATCTTTTCTGTGAGGAACAGACTGAAAGTCATCGAACTGTGACGGGATCACTGGTTCCGTGAGTCTGTGTGAACATATCATTCAATCCAGTTTTGTGAACTAAATCAACCAATTCTCTCAAAAGATTTCATATCTAAATGAATATTTAGTTCATATTGCACATCCCTGGCTCTTGTTCGCACATTCATGAGAAAAGTAGCCATGTCCGGTTAGCAAATAAATCATTTTTTTGAGTCAGATCTTTTCAATTAATCTAGTTTACAAAAGAACTGTTCACAGATTTACCTCTCAGGTTCGACTCACTGACTCACTGATCTGGATGCAGTGGTTAGGGATCACCGGAGGGAAAGATTACCAGCAAACAAAGACTGATATTTCAGTCTGAAAGTCAAACATGTTTAGAACAACATAAAAAGTGAGGAAATAATGACAGATTTTTCTTTTTTTAGTCTAATCCCTTAATAATATAAGGCTATAGTAGATGCTTTTAAAGACTAAAAGAGTCAAAATGTCAAAAAACAAAAGGGGATCTAAAACGAACAGCCCTCTAAATACGAATCACTCTTTGTGTGTATGTTTTGAATGCACACCCAGATGTTTTGTGTTTCTCTCTGCTGGTATTAATTTCTATTAATGGAATCATCGCTATGCTGAGCTGTCACTGTGGCGATAAGTTGCATCCATGTAGAGAAAACATGATATATCTCCATCTCTCTCACCCGCTCTTTATCTCTCCGTTTCTCTCTTCATCCTTCCATTCGCACCTTAATTAAAAAGTGCTGTCACCCGCGGTGAGGAAATCAGCACTGATCCATTCATCCTTACCAAAGCTTTCTCGCTCACTCTTTCTCATTCTCTCTTTCTCACGAGTCTCACTACCATCTAAGCACTCACCAAAAGAGTCCAATAGAAATGAATTTCATTTTATTCCTCTTACAAAGCTTTCATATGGCTTCAAGAGACATGAAATATGGCGCACAGGTCATATTGACCAGTTTTATGATACTTATTCTGCCTTTTCCATAGGTTTGTAAAAACATGAGGGTGAGCAAATGATGACAGAATCTTCAGTTGAATTATCCCTTGTCTTGGTTTTGCTTTTTGGAAAGGGTTCCACACTTTTTAATTTCTTTATGAAAGGGCTACCAAGCTTCACAAACAGCACTGTTAGAGCATTATAAACCACAAGATTATCAACTGGAACTAAGTGGTATAAAAATGGTACAAGATGTCAATATTCAATAAATAATTATATGTATTAATAGCAATCAGTAATTTATTAGACCAACTTTAGGGTGTTTCTAAGACATAAAGAATGATTGCTAAATTAACGTGGAATTCAAATGCTGTATGGTCACAGGTGTCCATGCATCAGCTATTTTACAAAAACTCAAAAATGCAGTTCATCCAATCAGATTTTAGAGATTTTATAATGCACTTCAGTCACCAGTTCCCAGTGTACATCTGATCGTGCATCATAAATTTTACAGTTATCGCTCACCGAAACTTCTGCGGTGCCCTAATTTACAAACATCAATGTGTCACGTTGTCTGTCTTCCCTCTCGCACCCACACTTGTGCTCCACTAAAAGCTCAAAATGACACTAACTAGGAGGGGCCGTATCAATTATTTATGCTATGTTTTTAATTCCTCCTCAATTCAAGCAATACAGGGAGTTCTCGGCACCCACTGTCTCATCCGGTCGTGGTTTCCTGGCCCCAAATGCAAATTTCTGACCTTCTTTTCGGAGCTGAGACTGCTAGCTTCTGCATAGATTAGTATCTCTCCTATTCACAAAACCCAGAAAAATAGGATGAAACGGCATACACAACCACTCGGGGTGTTGTAGATGAAAAGAAGATGTGTGTAGATACGTGTGTGCATCTTTCTGTCTATTTGCAGGAACGCTGGGGAGAACTAAGTGATTTGTTTGTTCACATGAAGTATTTATATGTGTCTCTTTATAATGTAATCAGGTATGTCATGCTAAAGTGGACACAAAAAAGTTGTCTTAGAGGTAAAGAAAAGCAGCTAACATATGCAATTATCATAATTACTAAAACTACAACACTGTTCATACTAGTGATTTAAACAAACCCTAAAATCAGATGTGAGAATTTACCTGGCAGATGATAAAATAGGCAAAAGCCTCCCATAGAAGGACCAAAATGAGGGAAGTGGGTAAGTAACCACCTAAAAATATCCTAGCAAAAGCATAGAAACACACTATATACCACCTAGAACACCTTTGAAACCACAAAGCAACACCCTGGCAATCACCCATTACATCCTAGCATAATGGAAGCATGCAAACACCGCTCAAAAACAGTAAAGAGCAGTTTAATACGCTCTCTGTCACTTTGTTTTCCAAAAACAAGGTGAAATATAATGGATTTCTACCTCTAAATAAGTTACAGGTTCCTTAAATTTAAAATACCCAGTAAAAATGTAATTGCAAACAGGCCAAAACGCATCATTGCAACAATCTTGAACTTCTAAAACAGGAGAAAAATCTAAGTTAAATATGTGATAAGCACACTGGAAGGATTCGTTAAGGAGGTTCCAGATTTGAGTGCAGCGTTTGATAAAATGTAAATAGGCATGAATAGAGAGGCAGGTGAAAAATTGTGTTTTTGAGAATAGAAGAAAATATGCCACTGCAACTGTTAACACATGGACAGTCTGATATCATTCTATGTGGGTCAACGTGTCACTTTTTGGCCAGGACAAAACAAAAAAACTGAGAAAGGCCCCTAAAGGCATGGATCTCACACAAGAGATGCTGTGTCTTTGTTGTCCATAATTCAGTGCATTGTGTTGCGCTTGTTGCAGTCGATGCTGCTCTGGGAGGGGGGCGTTACAGAAGTACCTACGAGAGCACTGCATGTGTAGTTTTCAGGCTGCGGTCCAAATGGGTTTTTCAACACCCAACCTTAAAATAATGGCATAATTGTCTGCAACAAGATATAGGCTTGCAAATCAAAACTGTTTACACAAATTACCCCCTGAGTAAATATGAAAACAATTATCAAAATGTAATTGCAGGCGTTGCTAATGATCACAGAAAATAAACAACATTGTAAAATTCCATCTGTATTCAACTGCTTAACTCTGCACTTCAAACAGCGCAAGCCCTATTTTTTAAAGCTGCTTTAATCTAACCACTTTAAAGTGGTTATTCCTAATAACTAATATCATTTGCAATGCCACCATACCCGTAAGCCAGCTGCTCCAATGATGAAAGTTTGTAGCCTATCTGTCAAGAGCAATAATGCAACAATGGCACAGAGCCTAAATCAAGCCAATGTCATCCATAAGCAAGTAGGGTTCTTTCATTCGCAGCTGCAGCTTTCCATTATTTGAAGACCTTTCACCACTAATTCTAGCTGCTTCATCGTTTTTTTGTTTCGTTTTTTTTTTCAACCTGTTGGTCTAAAATTGCAGGTGCTGCTGTACTCTAAATAAATGTATGTTCTTTGAGAAGACTAGGGCATAGAGATGACTGTAAATAGCACAAAAACACCATTAATAGTATGTATATTATCACAATACCTCCATAACTAAGAGGTTTTGAGCCAAACGACCAATTACAAAAATGCTTACTTTCTCTTAATAGCTGTTGACGTTCAAATTAACGATGTATTGTTGACGATATCTGTGAGAACACTCTCCTGTGGAAACTTGGACGACATTGTGTTACTGCAGCCTTATCACTTCTGCTTTTTTGAAAGCTTCTAATGAACCATTGTTTTGTTTTTCCGGGAGAAATGGGCGAAACACGTCGCAATTAACACTAATGCAATATATAGCCAAGCTGTACGCGTGCACTGAAGTCCGCTCGCGCCGTGACTCTGTTTTCTCGTCGTTACAGTGGTGAGTATTCCTGTTTGACACTACAACTGAACAATACTGACACGGTAGGCTACTTTAAGTCCATCAGTATCTATCGTTCTTTATAGAAAACGTTCTTGATGTTTGCATTATATTTATATCTACATATAGGCCAATTATTTCTTAGAGGAACTTTAAAAAAAAAAGTTAGATTAGGCTTTAAAACCTTTACCGTTGAAATCAGAACCTTTTTTAGTTACTTTTTATGATTAGCTATAACCTAGGCTATGACATACATTACACCCCAGTTTGGTCTGGAAATCTTAAGTTGTCCAGATTCCTAAGTCTGAATGTCTCTGTTTCATCTTTAGACATGAAACTATCTAGCCTATCTAAACAAAATAAATAAATAAATAATAAAAATACAATGTCTCGGCAAAGCACTTATTCTAAGGATGTAAGACTGCAGGGCTCAGACAAAGTGTTTCACATTTATTTGTGCGGCTGCCCCTTATTAGATATAAATTTGCTCTTTTTCTCCACTAAATAAAACCAGAAGCTCTCCTTTTCCCAGCATGGTTTGCATGGACATCAGAAACGCACGTCGCTTCGCTTCGCCAGGAGAGAAATCTGTTTGCCATTTGCGGATAGCCTCACTGGATGGGAATTTAGACACACAGATACCGTTATGAAAGCTAAAGAAAAAAAGACCAACTTACTTTCTGTTGCGCCGACTTTCAGAACGAAGCAAAAAATAAACGCAATCCCTTGGTGAGATATCCAGAAATCCATCTTTCCAAAAAACGCGCTGCCTTGAAGAAGTGACCTGTATTCAACTAGTGATCTTCTCCAAGAAACAAACGCCGATAATACAGAGTGAGAAAAGAAAAGAAAACTAGCCTTTCTGCCTTAATAGTGCTCAGAATTTCATATTCAAATGCAGTTTTGTTTAGCCAATTGCGCACAGCAAATGCAAACTGTGCATGATCTATTTCAGGTACTCATAAAGTCATGCTTTGTCATAAAACAGCCGGCTTTTCCTCAAATAATACTAAATTAGAGGTCTTCAACTGTCACGGATTTGCGTGCATTATTGCGCTCCGTCGCCTTATTGGTCTCCGATGGTTTGATAGAGGTTTCCGCAGGGATCTCTCCCTTAATCGTCCGCTTAAAACACGCTGCCCTCCTGGTTTAAATGTTCTGATCCCGTCTTGCTTTCGAAAGTCATTCAGTCATACTCGGGAGGCACCAAGTTTTGTCCAAACTGCCAGACAGGAGAGGAATTGCGTTGCGCACAGAAGCGTGTTGTTGCGCACTGCTGTGCTCGCGCAGAGCTGTGACAGCGCGTGTGGATGTGCCGGAGAGCGCGAGTGTGTGTGTGTGTGTGTGAGAGAGAGAGAGAGAGAGAGAGAGAGAGAGAGAGAGAGAACGAGAGAGAGAGAGTATGTGTGTAATAGCATTTCTGAGCGGCGCAGCTATCGCATTACACTGAGCTTTCTTGGCCCGCCTCCCCTCAGTCACTGATTAGAGAACATTCTCTCTCTCTCTCTCTCTCTCTCTCTCTCTCTCTCTCTCTCTCTCTCTCTCTCTCTCTCTCTGAGCGTTGAGAAGTCTGGCTCATTTTAGCGAATCGGTTCGTTCAACGAACGGATCCATAGAATCGGTAATCGTTCAAAAGTTACCACAAAGGTTCCCCCGCACTCGTGGCTTCTTCTTATAATTGTTGTTGTTGTTAAAATAAACACGAACAGTTTAAGCGACTCTTTAAAGAGTTTCCGTTTGTGGATCATTCAAGTTTCTCTCGCGTTCTAAAGCTTAGAGGCAGATTCATTTTAGCGATTCGTTTAGCCTATTCATTGAATCGGTCATCGCTCCAAAGTTATCAGAAGTTGCATTCAAATGAGTAGTTAATAGATTTGTAAAAAAAAAAAAAAAAAAAAAAAAAAAAACGATTATGATTCATCAATGTTTCTTGTGCTAAATTGGTTAATTTCAATGAAAATATCCATCAGTCATAGCTTAAAAGTTACCATTAGCGTTTAAGATTATTATGATTAGTAGTAGTAATAGGCTATTTCAGTAGCAAAATAACTATACATGGTAAAAGTATTTTTTTTAAATATTTTTTTATATTAAATCATCCCTTTCTCTCGCGTTCTCAGCTCTGACAGTCTGATTCATTTTAGCAAATCACTTTCAATGAAGTAGTTCAAACATGATTAATCTGTTAGGTCATTTCTTAATAAATGGAACTGTAGATTAAGTTTATCATCATCTGCCGAATGCAGCAACAGACCAATCAGAAGTTTTACATAGCCGTGTGATTTTCACTATGTTTTCAAACAAGACACACTGTGTCAATGTTTTCTCTAAGAGTCATGTTATAGTCAAATGTATAACCGTTTCAAAACAATGATTCATTTGTGAATAAAACATCAGCACTCCCTTTCTCTCTCTCTCTAATTCTCTCTCACACACTTGTGTACCTCATCAGTTGCCAGAAACTCAGGCCCCCACACACATACACACACACACATTCAAAGCTACAGTGCATGTTATTTTTGGATTTTGACTGGCCTTCCTCTCTAGCAATAATACACAGCCTGGAATGCAATTAACTTTCAAGATATCATATGATATGATGAAACCATGATAAATCATACAAATTCAAGTCCACCTTTCCAGGAAGGTGGCTTGCTTGCAATACAAATGCAAAGTTCATAGTCTTTGCCCACGTGAATAGTAATGGTCATCGTGATATGAGGCAAGGTGTGCAATGCACAATTACATGAGGCAACGTGTGGCAATGTTTGTTTCATGTTTTGCCACAGCTCAGAAATCTCAAGTCATTGCGTGATTTGACCTGCAGGGGGACAGACCTGACCACAGGACCTGAACAACATGGGTCGTCAAGGGCAGAGCAGGAGCATAGCCAGAAGTGTCGACCTTCACAGCAGTTGGACTAGATTAATGTCTGGTGCATAGCCATTCCTTCCTGATGAACTAACATTTCACGGTTTCTTATTTAGAAAAAAATCTCATCTGTTTAGACTGTTAAAGGATACATTGAGGATTTTTTTTTTCTTAGACATTACTCATACATAATGCCTATATGTTCACAAGAGCATATTACATACTACTCTTATTATTTTAGCAGATAATAAGAGTATTACCAGAGTATTTCCGAGAAAAATTTGGAAATATTAAGACTTTTTAATGGTTGTAAGTCTTTTATGCATACCAAAAAAAAAAAAAAAAATGTGTGTGTACAGTAATGCATTAAAATGCATGTTAATAAATACTAAAAGGTACATGCAACATGCAGCTTGAATTTTTGTTAAACCTTTATATTAATTATTCCATAAAATACTGTGTTTTTTGAGCTTTAAATCTCTTTTAATCATGGGAATAGTGTTTTAGGATTAACTTCTGGTATCGTAAATAATATAAGATATTTTTTATTTATTTATTTATTTATTTATTTATTTTTTGCATGTAAACTCCCATTCAAAAGTTTGGGTTCGGTAAGATTTTTTTAATATATATATATATATATATATATATATATATATATATATATATATATATATATATATATATATAGAAGTCTCTTCTGCTCACGAAGGCTGCACTTATTATTAAAACCTAAAACAACTATTTTCCATTTTAATATATTTTAAAATGTAATTTATTCCTGTGATGCACAGCTGAATTTTCAGCATCATTACTCCAGTCTTCAGTGTCACCTGATCCTTAAGAAATCATATGCTGATTTGTCATTTTGTAAATATTTTGTAACATTATAAATGTCTTAATTGTCACTTTCAATGAATTTAACGCATACTTGCTAAATAAAAGTATTAATTTCTTTAACCTCTTAAGACTCTTAAGACCCGAGAAAAAAGTTTTAGGAAAAAAATATTTTTTACATGCTTAACATTATTTAGAGCATTAAAAATAATGTTGTTTTTTTTTGTTTTTTGTTTTTTTGTTTTTTTTTTAAGATATTTCATTCGTAAGTTATCCTGTGTCCTCAGTAGAGGACATCGGAACTCAATTTCTTTAAAAAAAAAAAAAAAAAACTAAAAGAAATAAATGAACATGCAATTGATTTTTTAAATCACCAATACATTTTTAGTTTTTAAGATTTTTTTTTTTTTTTTTACCAAACTTTGTATAAAGATGATTTTCAACTGTTATAACAGAATGATTTAATATACAAATTTTCTTTCTGCAAAATGTGTGTAAAATGACCATAAACGTGTTTTCTCATTATATACAATGTATCTATAAACTAAATCTAATTTGCATATTAATGTATTTTTGGGGCAACATGTAATGAAAAAAAGAAGTGTAATAATGGGAGTAAAAATTGACAAGATTTTCATAATAATATATAATATTTCATAGAATATTGAAATATAATTTCTTCCCCTATTCATTTGTTATGACTCCCAAAATGCGTAATAAACATGTACAGTCTCAGAGAAATTCACAAAAATATTATGTCCTCATATGAGGCCACAGGGTCTTAAGAGGTTAAATAACAATAATAATCTTATTTACCCCAAACTTCTTTTGAATTGTAGTGTAGAATGCAATGTACTCAATTTGACCTTCCCCTTCCAGTGTGACAACTGAGCTGAAATTAATTACAGCAGTGATCTTTATGACTGATTATTTGAGCCAAACGTTAGGATTTGAGCTGAATTATCCATGCAAGTTAACTTCAAAGATGATTACTGAACGCCACTCACATGCAACATGACGAGATCATGTGAACAGTGTAGCATAAAATCTGAAACTTAAATTACTGACTAATACCTTCTTCATTTTAAAAGAAGCATACAGTGAAGTATTCTGTGCCTTAAGGTTCCACACTAAAGCCACAACATGCATGACTTTTGTGCAGACCACACGGTTTAAGGATTTAAGGTGTGTTTCTCAGCCCATTGGCACAGATTAAATGAGAACCGTAATCTAAGGCTGAAATGTCATATGTTTCTGGACCGGCGGCCACAGAACAGAACCACCCCACCCAAACCAAGCTGCTCTACAATCAAAAGCTCTAACTACAGACACAGAGGTTTTTTAATGACACAGCAGAGCTATGCCATGCCGAAAATACTTCACCAAGAACTGCTTTTGGGAAGGCCTTCACACCAGGAATTTACAGTAGGCAAGTGGAAGGACAGATTTTCATGCAACACGCAGCAGCATGTTTAACATTCAGTTTTAGTACTGATGACTCAAAAAGGCCAATTTATTGTTTTGCTAGACTTTGTTTTTATTCATTTATGCAAATTTGAGTTAACTTTAAGCAGACAAGGTCAGGGTGTTTTTTCTGCCACGGTCTAAAAATCTAAAATGATGATAATAAAAACACGCTAATAATCAGTTCAGATATTCCCATGTGACATACATTATATATATATATATGTGTGTGTGTGTGTGTGTGTGTGGGTGTGTGTGTGTGTGTGTGTGTGTGTGTGTGTGTGAGTGTGCGTGTGTGTGTGTGTGTGTGTGAGCCTTAAGGTTTATTCGCAAGAATGGCTCGTTTAGGGTCACTGGTGGAAATGGTCAAACTAAGTGGATAAAAGTCTGTAGTGCAAGAAAAAAAATGAATGGATGAGCCATTTACTGTACATAAGAGGCTTGCATTTTTTCATGAGGGAATTTCAATGATATAACAATATGTAAACCTTAGTTTGTGACATTTAATAAAATCAGTAAATGCATCTTAAAGCATTTACGTTGACATAACTTGCAGATCTGAAACATTTAATATATAAAATATAAATAAACTCAGTCATACATTTTACTTTTAAGAAACATAAATCAGCACAGTGATATAAAGGACTGAATGTATGTTGTCTAATCTGTAAGTCCACTAGTTAACTGAATATCATTTAATTTCATTACTCGGTGTGTAAAAACTGCATTTATTACAAAGTTCTTTTGAATCAATTCGTGAGGACACATAAACATGAGCATTTCTTCATGCTTAAATTGACTACAAATCTAGGATTTGCTTGACATTTTCAAGCCAAGCTTGAAGTAACATATTCAGTGAAAGTACTTTCTGCTATATTTACTTCACCACAAAATCATTTTTTCCAGTGTGTGTGTGAGGAACAGAGAACCATGAGTACAATTGGTCATCAGGTCTGTCTCACTCAACATCCTTCTCTACACAGGAGCAATGGCAGGGCTTCAAAGACTATGAGGTCACATCCTGTTTCACTCCATAAGCCTGCTGTCAGTGGCAACATAAACACAAAAAAAAATCTTTGTTTTAAATGAAGTTTGAGACTTTCATATTTCTGACCATACAACACTAAGGGGCTGTTTTTTAACTTCAAGTCCTCCTTGAATTTGTAATAAAAAAAAATCTTGTAACACAACAGTCCAAAACATCGATCTGACGCATATGGACAGAAAAACTGCTTGAAAATAGCCAAGACAAAAGGTAAGATGCATCCTGTGTGTAATCAGTTCACATGAAAGTACATATGATTCAATGAATAAGAACCTTCATTTTCCTGGTGGTTCTTTGCGCACTTCCTTCCCTTGTGTTGTACGACTGCATAAACACACATGCACACTCAATGCGTGTCATTGCAGACACTCAGAGGAACTTCAGTATTTACGTAAGCATATGAGTCATAGTTACTTCGTAAGAGGTCAACATTAAATATCCATTCCTACCGCCCTCTGCTACAGTACTACACATCACATTTCCTCATCCATGCATGGAATCTGGAAAACATGCATCAAACAAGTTGAGATTCCATCATTAAAAAAAACATTTAATACTCTGAGCTTTGTCTTTCCTATTTTGAGACATATTCAAATAGACACCAAGTGAGACAGTTGCTGACACACAGTAAGAGTTATGACATAACGCAGACTAATGTGGATAACATGTTAAATCATTTGATCTTGGAAAATTAGACTTAAAGTAATTGTTGACACAGAGCCAATGTAGATTGCATAGATTGGTTTCGAATGACTATTAGATGAGAAATGATTGAATTCATATTAGGATTGCTGACTCGTGTTTCCAAACATAGAATCTTAGCAAATCTGAGTACAGTTTAAAACACTGTTAAAATATCTACTTAAACTCTAATGGAAAAACAAAGATTTTTATATGAAGAGAAATTTTTGAGAAGCATCTGAGTCAGCATTTTCCTTCTATTCAATCTTAATGATTTTTAAGGGGAAACAACTGAGATATTTAAGCGATTTCACCTCTGATTCTACAGGATGATACTCAGATAATATTTTGCATGTATGTAACAAAAGAGTTCATTTAGAAACAACTTTGATTTCTGCTAAATAGACTCACTAGACGGCAGCATTAAATCCTATTTTATACTTTCATTCTGCTTTGTAGCGTTCAGGAAAGAGCAAGGTTTTTCTGTGTACAATGGTGCATAAAACTTCCAAAAATGTGACATTTCAGGATTTCAATGTAGTGTTTTCATTGAGTTTCACCAAACAACAGTGTGCTGAGAATGTTAATCAATCAATAAGGAATGGAAAAGTAAGAAAACAGGTGTAATATAGGTTTGCTTTTCATTCGAATGGCACAAACTGAGAACGTGATGGGGCGACAGCGAAACAGGACTGGGTCACTTTCACGGGGATAATTGAAAAGCGATGAGGAACAGATGTGTGCTAAAGGCCTGGTTGGCGGTGGTGCTGTCACATTAAGAATACAAATGAAAGAGTCTGTAATCTTTATTGGAGATTAGCAGCAAAAAAACATACAACTCCAACCATCTCTCTCTATCTCTCTCTGCTGGCCTATAGTCTTAAAAGTCATTCTTACCAGAATTCAGATCTTGAATAAACCTGTCTCAACTGTTTATACTACACATTACATCCCAAAGACTTCATAACAGAGATGGGCAACTCACACAAATATAAATGAAGGAAATTACCATGCTAAATGTTACAGCGCTCATTTGTGAACACGCTCGCCCCTATAAATTTCCTTCTGAGGTCTTTTAGTACACAAAGAGATAAGACTATGACGTCTAAACATCCATGACACACACAAGCATGAAGAAGCAGAAAATACACCCCTGCACTGCCATTAATAACAGCATGGTTTATTATTCATGAGCACTCCTCTAAGATAGTTTACGAACAGTGCACGATAATTTGTCTTCCACAAGTGGCGAGACACAGCGGAGCATCGACTGAAGCCTGTCTTTCCTCTAAAAATATGCACAGTTCATTTCAGAGCGTCCCAGCCCACCCACTGCTCTTCCATCACACTGTAATTTATGCATGTATCCTTTAATCTACCTATCCTGCTGGAGACCCACCCTTACAGTGCACCACACATACTCGCTCACTTGAGTTTATATCACACCTTATTTTTTTACACAGTGGGAAAACATTACAATAAACACAAATGCTGTCTAATTAGCAATAACATCTTCATGATCAGATATTCAGCCTTACATGGAGCTGGACAATTTAAAACGTCATCAGTGCCACAGAGACAAGGAACAAAGTTGTATTTGCAATATTTCAAGTCAAGTCACATTTACTTACAGCGCTTTATACAGCACATATTGTTTCAAAGCAGCTTCATGTAAACTATCAATTATGAAACAAATTCAATTTCAGTAAACAGAGGCTCATCAGAAGTCTTTCTCCCTCAATTATTATATGTACTCATACTAAATTTTGTGGGGGGGGGGGGGGTGAAAATATATGTTAAACAAACATGCAATGTTCAGTTAATGTCCACCAAAGCTAAATATGTTCTTGTCTCCCTCCATAAATGCAGATGAACTGGATGAAACGTTCATTCAGTATGGTGGATATTAGAAATTTGAAATATTGAAAAACATATATATTAGCATTATTTACTGAGTATTTATTAAGTTTTGAGTCACTATCTTAGGAACATGCTAGCATTAGGCTCTACTGTAAATCAGCTGTGAGAGTTAGTAGATTTGCTTCACATGAATAATATTTACATGTCAGTTTTGTTATTGTTAAATCAAACTAAAACTGTATTTGTAAATTGAAAACTGAAATAAAAAAAAATTATATACTATTAAATGAAAACAAACTTTAAAACTAAAAATGAGAACTAAGATTAAGTGTTGAAGCACTACATTTACGAAAAAAATTAATTAAATGGAAATTTAAAAAAATATAATAATAAAATGACTAAAGCACACAATTACTAAAATGTAAAATTAAAATGGAAAGTATATAAAAATATAAAAATAGAAGCTAATGCAAATATTAATAAATCCTCTAATAGTGTTTAAATAATATTTATATCTATTAATATATTTATTTAAATATTTATATTAAATAATACTTATATTTATAATATAAATATCCAGCTCATGACGTCATGACATGAGCGGCACGAAGAGTCAAAGAGACGTGCCAAATCCTGAACGGCAAGTGACCGGCGCCGGTTAAGTAACTGGTCTAGCTCACTAGTTGTGAGTAGGGTGTGGTAATACCCTTGATAGTTAAAAGCTTTCTAAACAGCGTATGAACCTAACCATGAGGTCAACGGCGTTACCTATGCTAGAGAACTAGCTAGCGAGGAGAGGCGTGTGGAACCGCCTCATGAAATATCCCACAAGAAACAACCATGAGCAGATGACTAAATAAAGAAAAATGCCAGCTGAGTGGTCACCTGGACAAACAAGTCCCCCGTCATTGTTCTAGGACAACCCTGGAACCTACTTCAGAAAATTGGTTACAGGGAAGGAACAAAGAATTACATCTCAACCAACTTAACAAGTGGTTTAGATGGGACGTCATTGGTCTTTCTGAGGTACGTAGATCTAAACAAGGCACCGTAGAACACGAGCTCTTGTATTCAGGTGAAGAAAAGACACATCAAGGAGGTGTAGGCTACTTCTTTCAAAAAAGACATCCAAGAGTCTAATCAATTGGAACCCAGTGTCTTCAAGGCTAATCAGTGCGAGATTCACTGGTCAGGGTTATAGCATCACTATTATCCAAGCATATGCACCAACTACTAGCCATAGCGATGACACTCTGGATGACTTTTATAAGATGTTACAACACACCATCGATAACATGCCAAGAAGGGACATTAAGGTCTTGATGGGAGACTTCAATGCACAGGTCGGCACGGACAATGCTGCATGGAAAGGTGTTTTGGGGCGCTTTGGATATGGATCAATGAATGATACAGATAAGCGACTTCTACAGTTTTGTAGGCTTAACAAGCTGAGCATTGTGAACACCTGGTTCAGCCACAAACCGTCACGGAAATGGACTTGGAGTTCACCAGGTTACAGAATGCAACAGATGATCGATTACATCATGATTGATCAGAGATGGAGAAGCTGCACCACCAATGCATGCAGCTTTCCAAGCGCACTAGTACCAAACGTGTTCAATGACCAAAATCTAGTAATGGGCAAATTTAGGATGTGGTTATAAAGAGGACAAGTTGAACATTGAAAGACTGCGTAATACTGAAAGTCAAAGAGCTCTATGAGACCGAGTTCAAGAACCGTTTTGAGGTGCTTGGCAACACAATAGGAGAATCCAGCTTGGATGATGCACTCGACATTATTAATGGCACGATAGACAGCTAAAGAGGTAATTGGCTTTAGAAGACATAAAAAAGCTCGGTGGATCACCGATGAAGTCCTCTTGCTGGATGATGAACGCATAGATGTGGGCAAAAAAAAGAACAACTGCACAGATGACATGATTTTAAAACAATGATACTCTCAGCTGAAGACCGACATAGACAACAAGGTTGTGAAATGCCATGACGCATGGTTCAGCAAACAAAGTTGCGAAACCGAAGAAGCAAGACAAAAGAACGACATGCGCACTCTCTTCCAAAAGGTCAAAATGCTCAAGAAAGGAGTCAAAATAAATGAAAGATGTGGTAACATCAGAAATGAAGACGGAAACATGTTCACCAAGGATACTGATGTACTTAATAGATGGTATGAGTATGGCAGTGGTCTTTACAATGCACCTACTGAGGCAGATGAGGATGTTCTGGCCAAACTGCAAGAGAAATGTGCATGAACCAGACATCCTTGAGAGTGAAATTAGAACAGCCATCTCCAAGATCAAATCGCAGAAATCTCCTGGTATTGATGGGATATTGAAAGCGAGCTAATCAAAAGTGGCAACGAAGCCATAGTTTATATTATGCACAGGATTTGCAATAAAATTTGGGTCACTGGTGAGTTTCCTCATGGTCACCATCCCAAAAAAAGGGGATACAACTTAATGATAAACTACCGTACAATTAGCCTCATTTGCCACTCAAGTAAGATCATCCTTTAAATTATCAGGAGCCAGATGAAGAATGATATTGAGTCTCAGATAGCAGAGGAACAAGCCGGATTCAGACCAGGTAGAGGCACTATCGAACAGATTTTCTCACTCAGACTGATAGTAGAGAAGTACCTCGCACTGCAAGACAAAGAACTTTACTTAATCTTTACTGAAGCCTTTGACCGAGTGTTGCATCAAGGCCTTTGGAAAGTACTACACCACTATGGAATACACTGCAAGCTGATCAATCTGACTGAGAATCTGTACCAGAAAATGCAAAGTGCTATAAGAGTCAGGAACGATATGACAGATTGGTTCCAGCAAACAGTTGGTGTTTGACAAGGCTGCATTTTGTCTCCAGATCTCTTCAACATCTATCTGGAGCACATTATGCAAGAGGCACTTGATGATCTGGAGAGCCATGGAGCATGTGTAAATGGCAGAACTATTGACAACTTATGTTTAGCCGATGATATTGGTCTCTCGACACAAGTACTTAAACATGCTCAGGTCTTTTTAGACCAGGGGTGGGGAACGTTGATCCTGGAGGGCCTGTGTCCCTGCAGAGTTTAGCTCCAACCCTGGTAAAGTTGATCTTAACAAGCTAATCAAGGTCTTCAGGATACAGGTAGGCATTTTTTTTTTCAGGGTTGGAGCTAAACTCTGCAGGACAGTGGCCCTCCAGGATCAACGTTCCCCACCCCTGTTTTAGACAGAGTCGACAAGGTAAGTTAAAAGCATGGGCAAGAGATAAGTGACTACAAAACAGAGTGGATGCTTCTAAGTAAAAAATCTGAGCAAACAGTGAAAAATGGAATAAAGGAAGGACTGTTGCTCAGAGGGAAGGAACTGCAGCACGTGGAAAGATTTAAGTACCTTGGAACAACTCGCTGAAAACTGTGACTGCTCTATAGACATCAGAATAAGAACAGCCATTGCCTTGAAAGTTTTGAGCGATCTGAACAACATCTGGAATCAATCATCAATCATCAAGAATGAGACCAAAATGAGACTGTACAGATCCCTCATCCTCCCGATTGCCTTGTATGGTTGCAAAGCATGGACACTTACTTGAAAAAAACAACTACTTGTATTTGAGATGGCAGCACTTAGAAAAATACTTGGAGTTTCCATCATAGATAAGATGAGAAACAATAACATCAGAAAGGCTCTTAATCAGATGGAAATGATCATGCAAAAAGACAACACCAGTGGCTTGGTCATGTACTTCGTATGGATAAAAACAAGATTGAATAATTTGAATTTGGTTTGGTAGTGTGATTTGTATGGAAAAGAGGATGTCCAAGAACAACGTGAATGTCATCAGTGCTGGTGAGATTCGATGTTGGACCACTAGTTCTAATGAGAATTGTGCAGGATAGAGACTTTTTGTAATTGCTTGTGAAATTTACTAGCAATTTCTAAGTGAAAATTGTTTTTTCAATGTATAAGATTTTATGTTAGCGGTTAATGCAGACAGAGAGGCAGCTTACTAGGGTTTGGAAGAGAGCCTAGCATAGTAGATATCACATGGGCCTGTGAGTGTATATATAAGCACTCTGACCATTTGTGGAAAGAGTATGAAGACAATAATTAAAGTAGACAGTTTACCTTAAGAGGATGATAAAAGATTCATTAGTAGATTCATTTAGTAATGGCTGTTGACTGCCAGCAGCCAGAGAAAGTGCCAAAGATGACATTATACTTCATTTCTCAATTATACTTCCTTTGTCTGAGAGCAAAAAAGATATACAGACCAGTTCTCAATAAATAAATAAATAAACAATAATAATAATTATTTGGTACCCTGGTAATAAAATGTTCTTTGGTCCTGGTAATATGTCCATACTATGACAATAAAACACAATACTATGTGGCAGTACAAGGATATCAGAATAATTTCAAATATGTAAAATGATATTTATATGGTATCCTAAGGCACTTCCTAAAATAACATGTTACCAATATGGTAAATGTAAAAAAAAAAAAAAAACAACAACAACAACGATTCGGTAATACCATGGTAATCTTTTGCAAGTGTAAGTTTTTGTTTTTTTTGTTTTTTTTTTGGACATGGACCATAAAATTTACCATGTTTTTAAACATGCAACATGGCTTTGTATGAAGTATCTTTTATACTTATATAGTTAGTCAATTCAGTACAATTGTATACAAAGTTTCATAGTCATAATAATACTATACTATGGTAGAAAAAGCAATGCTTTTTGTTGTGGTGTAAATGTTTCTTTGTTCTTCAGACAGATATGAACACACAGACAAATTTGAGCAGCTGGACAGGCTCATACAGACATACTTCTAGCCTGAAGGCAGACCAGAGACCTCTCAGCCAATCACAGCCCCCCGTGACCCACCTCTCCTCAGGCTATTGGCTGGAGATGTGATGATGGACGTGCTTTTTACCGGTGACATGACAGCATTCTCATCAGACGCCAGCTGATTATATAAGATGTGAAGGTAAAGCTGTGCTCACACTGAAGCTGAGGGCAGGAAACAAACACCATGAGTGACCCCATATGAAGGGCATTATAATCAAAACAATACACTTCTCAGATGCATCATGGGACATTGCTAACATTGTGAATGCACTGTTGTGTACATGCAAGGTAATATGCTTAATAGTGTAAAATACTCATCATCAGTTACTTCAGAAACAGGTTTTTTCTTATTTTAATGTTGACTTGTTTTAACAAAAAACATGTAAAAATGTTATTTATACGGCATCATTACTCCAGTCAAAAATCATTCTAATATGCCGATTTGCTGCACAAAAAATATTTCTCATTTCATGCTGAAAAATGTTTTGCTGCCTAATACTTTTGTAGAAATGGTGATATTTTTTGTTTAGAAATTGTTTGCAACAATGTAACAATCTGTACTGTCAGTTTTGATCAATGTAATGCATTCTTGCTAAATGAAAGTAAATTTTACTGACCCCAAACTTTTTGGGGGTTAATTTGGGATAACACCGCAAAGATCGATCTTTTTTACTGCTCCATGCACCTTTTAAAATCCCGAACGCCCTGGAGCTGCTCTTCAGCCAGAACATTCTGCCATTGTCCAGCACCAAACAATGTGGTCCTCTTGAAATCCTGGAGTTCTCCTTCAGCTCTCTATATATCTGTCTCTGTCACAGGAAGCCGCCACTCCTCCTGTCAGACAGAGCCGTTTGCTGAGCCATCCAAACACTCATGAACAGACTCTCATTGGCTGCCGTTATCAGGGAAGGGTTTCTCAAGGAGGTGTTAACAATGGGTGTTAAGAGGCAATTCACAGCTAATTGTAAAGGATAAAGAGAACACACATAGATCACAAATACAGATAACTGTTTATATGGAATAAGAATTAGTACTAAGATTATGTTGCTTGGAATAAGTCAATCTGTTAAATATTGTAAATCCCTATCTATTTAGTTTTCTGAAGATGCATTGTTCAAAAAGGCATATCAGTTATGTTTACTATTGCTAGTTAGAAATTCCAACAAACCTCAAGTGCTAAGAAGCTATTAAACATTGGCGTGTAACTCATAAATTGAATACATGTGCAACTGTTCATTCATTTGCTTGCCATGTTGAGGACAGGTGTGAGATTGCTTTTCTAAGCAATTACACTTACCCACTTTTTTTTTACCTGATGGATGATGAAATGAATTAAAAAACCAAACTAGCAACCAAAACACATAGTACATTTTTACTGAAGTGGTAAGTTGTGCAAGGAAAATTAATCAAAAGTCAGTCAGTACTGATGAAGTCGATGTGAGGGTTTGATGTCATTTTATGGGTATGAATATGAAATGCTGGGAGAGCGTTCTGGAAATATAAAAAGCATCAGTAAATCTGAGTTTGTGCGTGTGGATTTGCGAGGGTTAAATGAGGGATTTTAAGGAGGGGCTCGTTAGCATGTGCATCACTGATTGGAGTTGCTATGGAAATGAGATTGAGTCTGTGCTCACGTTTTGTCTCAGATAATGAGGGGCGTTCTAATGTACACAAACAGCATTTGTGACACGACATAACATGCAAATCATTTTTATTTGTGCACATGTCTGCTGTGTGGAAAACTGCTCATGCAGATATAAATACAAGCATGTAAACAAAGACAACTGAATATTTCATTTACCCCATCTGCTTGCTAATGGCTACATGGATGGGATATTTTTACTGCATATATACAACACAAAATCACAAATAGGCTGTTTCAAATATATGAATTGTTAAGCTTCTCAGACATTTCTCCCGATAGAGGCCAATAATATCACATCTCAGTTTGCAATCAAAAGTCATAAATCTAAATACAAACCTGAGCCATTTCCATCTAAAAGTCATCCAATACCAGTTTATGCGATCAGTATTAGATCTATACTGTGTTAATAATTGTTTTAAGTTATTTTGAGTCTATTTTTATTTCTTTCAAGGAGTTTTAGGAAACATATCCGTGGAAAAAGGTCAACATGCAAATGAAACAGAAACCTCTGAGAAATAACATTTTCTTCTACAATAATAGTTTTACGGATGTTAGAAATGCTAAAATAAGCATTTATGATATAATTATAAACCAAAATTATAAACCAATTTAAACCAATCACATTATTTTAAACCAATTAAAAATCATTTAAAAATCATTTTGCTCTCACTTTATTCTTCTGCCAATCACATTTACACAATAACAGACATTGTCACATGTGCTAACTGCAATGCTCTTGCTTCAAACGTGCCACAAATTGAGTTCCATAAACCTTTACTTAGTATATGCCCTGACTCATTATGACCCAATAATCCCACAATAACAAGCAATTACTTTGACAATGGCTACAAAATGATGAGTTCATTTCGATATTACAGGAAGCTATTGTTCGATGCAGCCTTTTTTTCTCTTTTAAGATTCTTTCTTTGCCTTCACTTCCCTACAATCTCTCTCTTTCACTTCCTCACAGTAAATGGATCTTTATTTAAGCAAAATGTCCTTTGTCTTATAATACAGAAGCTCAGCTTATTTTAAAGTGCTACTCCGAGCACACGGCCTACTATCCATCTAAATCCAATGCCTGTGAGCATTAATGGGCTCTATTTATCACTTATGTGTGTGTGTGCATTTGGATGTGGGCTGGTATAAAAAGAAAGGATGCTGGGCATCATTTAAGATCCATTTGGAGATTGCTTTTGTGTGTGTGTGTGTGTGTGTGTGTTCGTACAGCCTGTGAGAGTCACTCTTTTAGGGGTCTGATCTCAAATTTTTTCTCATCTGCGTCGCACTTCAGGTCAGCACACAGTTACTCGCTCAACGTCACGCAATCTACAAGCGACTTTTAATAAAGATGTTGCACTCGTCGTTAAGGCACTCCTGTGTCTGTATTTTGCATGCTGTGTCTGTTTTCGTATCTCAGTCGGTGGGTGAGTGAAACCATGAGAGAGTGTGTGTGGACTTGGGTAAAAGCCAGCCAAATAACTGCAGAGACACACACTGCCAAACTGGCCATTAGGAGACTCGTCTGTGTGTGTGTTTTGGTTTAATGCTGGACTGCAGTCCTTAAAAAGATAACTCTGCCAAGTAGGCAAACTAGTGTAAAGACTACATGCTTTGGTTTTTTTACACAAAACAAAATCGTATAAACTTGCGTCCTGATTTATTTATTAATTTTTTTGTGAAAAGTTAATCTTTGATCTATAAATCAGAATTTTCTTTCACAATGTGACAGATTTCTGGGAGGAAAAGGATATTGAAAAATGAGTTGTAGGACAGAAGATGGTTTTCTCCATTGGGAATTAATTTGGATCATGAAAAGTGTTACCAACCAAACCTTTTTACATTAATATGCATTGATGAATAGTTTATAAGATGGCTGTGCATGATAAAAAAAAATAAAAAAAAATAAAAAGAAAATAATTAATTTTGATTTCACATTGATTTTTAAGACTTAAAATCAGCACAGTAGTGCACGTTATGTATGAGTAGAGGCTTTAGATTGAGTCTATATCAAAAGCATGTCTACAGAGCACAGCGACAGAAAGCTAGTCAAAGAGAAAGGAGAGAGAGAATGTTGAGAAATACCTGTGGCTTGAGGAAGACTGTCACTTTCTGTTGACATGTAATGAACAGGTGAACCGCAATAAGACTAACACAGAGAGAGAGAGAGAGAGAGAGAGAGAGAGAGAGACGTGACTCTCATGTTGAAATGTCATGACAGTATGGGCTCTGAGACAAGGTCTTAACACAGTCTGTATCAACTGCATCAAAACTCCCCCCAACACTGCACTAGTGCACTAGTGCACACATGCACTGGACTGGAATGATGTAAATACATATAATTATAATTATAATAAAAAATTAAATTAAATTCTGTAAAATAAAATAAAACAAAATAAAACAAACTTTTCATAAAAAAGTAATACAATTGAATTAAAATAATAATAATAAAATTATAATAATAATAATAATTATTGTTATTAATAATAATAAATTAAATATGGAATTAATTGTTAATCAAATCAAATAAAAGAGTAATTAATTAATTCACATGATCCAAAAGTTTATTTTGAATAAATAAACTGTATAATAAATAATATAATAAACAGTAAAACATAATAAAATAAAAAAATCAAGTAAAAATCAATTACAATCAATCAATAAACAAATAATAATTAAAAACAAAAATATTACAAATAAAAAAATAATTAGACACATTTACTAATATAATAACGGTATTATTATTATTATTATTATTATTATTATTATAAAAATACAACAATGAAAAAATGTAATTTAAATCAAATAAGTAAAATAAATTAATTCATATAATAAACTATTTTCAACATTACAGGAAATTTTAAAATAAAATATCAATACATCTTTCACTCAAAGCTTGGCATATTGAACGAGATGATGAAGGCCCTTGTTGGATATCTTGCTGATTCTGGCAACTTAAACTCATATAACATTCAGGTCAGAGCATTAGCATCTTTCCTCAGAACAAAATTAGCAATAAGGCTAGCTTACTTTAGCTTGACCCTGTTCAGAGATGCTAAATTGAGATTGCTGAGGTAGCACCACGTTTTATTGAGTCATCAGACACACATAAGAACAGCTCTTCTGTGTCAGAGACAGATTCTGAGACTTCTATCAATATGTCTTGGAGTCACATTCAGCACTGTAAGCGCTATAGGGATGGTATAATAGACCACAATTCACAAACTTATACTTGCAGTACAAGTAGTACTTTGCTAGCTAGGGTTTGCAAATACTAACCCAAAACACATGCATGGTTATACACTAATACAACGTCCAAAATATTTTATATACATTAAAAATGAGGATGCACAAATCAGAAACATATTACTTTATATTGTTAATACAGAAATTTGAATAAAGTGATGCTGTTTGTTAGTGGGTGATATATGCATGCATGCTAACTTCGCAAATCAACATTTATGTCATACTATTTTCTGTGCACTATATTTTGGGATGCATCAATCCTAATCGATAGATAGTATTGATGATTCAGATATTATTAGTTTTTATATTTTGAATGTTTGTTTTTTTTTAATCTGTTTTAATATTAATTTAGGCTTTAGTATTTTTGCTGTGTGGTTTTGTCACAACATTTACATTTAGTCATTTAGCAGAAGCAACTTACAAAGGAGGACAATAGAAGCAATCAAAACCAGGTTCAAAGTGCTTTTTTAATGAATAAAAAGAAATGATTCCTTGGAAACTTGCTAAAATAAAAGAAGTATTATTACTTTAGGTTATATTTTATTTTTAAAGTAATGAAAATGTTTTTTCATGATTTTAGTTTTATAATAACCCTAACCAAATATAGCCATTGTGCCAAATATATAGATGCGGGAGTTTTCTTTCCCTATTTCTGTCAACATATTGTGTGATTTATGACCCGAGGTTCCCCTGGTGAAGATTTGAGATGTGGTTCAGTGACCAGAGGGCCACCTTTGACCGCCTCCACACGCATCTCACCACCGCACACACAAGTGCACTGCATACTACATTCATTTAGTGTGAGTGTGCAGCCAGTCCTGCCTACATGTTCGCCCCTCCTCGACTGAGATCCAATGAGATTGTGTGTGTGTGTGTTGTTGTAAGCAGACATATATCATCCTTCACTGTATTCCCAGCACTCACAGGCCTACACCAATGAGCCCTGACCTGAAAAATCCACGGATCCCAGCACACTTGATTTGGCGTGACCCCAGCAGAGTGCGCAGATTAAGCACAGAGCAGCGGTGGTGGTCGCAGCGAAAGGTGTGTCTGGACAAGTGTGTGTGAGGAACAAAATCAAGTGTGAGTGTGGGTGTGTTTTCAATCGGACCCTTGAGTCCGGGCCTCTGTTTTCTCATGTCAACAGTGTTATCGTAGACGACTTATCAGTTGTTGCTCTGAATGAATCCATAGCTCTGCTGTTACCTTGACCTTCACACTTCCTGTATTTCCCTTTACTTGTATTTCAGAGATACAGATCATGGTGTAATATTCTGAATCATTATTTACAACACTTTCAAGGTACCAAAAGAGTGAAAATTATTACTTCATGTCAAAAGCTTAACCCTAGTTCTTAACTTTTCAGACTAAATGTGTTAATGTTGTGCAATTATATATATATATATATATATATATATATATATATATATATATATATATATATATATATATATATATATATATATATATTAATTACCATTAAATTTAATGGATCGATGAATTCAAAGCTCAATAATGCAATTGCTGAAAAAAAAATCACAGAAATCAACAAAATTATAAAACCTAAATGGAGATTACAGTAATGTACTTAAAATGGAAATCCAAAGGCCAAGATATTGCATAGGGGAAAAAAATGCTAAAATACACAAAAAAAAGATTAAAAAGCATAACCAACAGTGTTGTCCAATCCTTCAACTCCTATCATGACCATATAAAGCCAGTAACTTTCATATGATAAACTACCATTCAAATGTTTTTTAGTTAAATTTATTCAGCAAGGATGCATTAAACTGATCATAAGTGACTGTAAATGCTATTCTTTCTATTCAGCAAAAACAAATTCTGTATCATGGCTTCCACAAAAATAGAAGCAACATAACTAGTTTTCAACATTAATAATAATAATAAATGTTTCTTGAGCAGCAAATCAGCACATTAGAATGATTTCTAAAGGATCATGTGACACTGAAGACTGGAGTAATGATGCTGAAAATTCAACTTTGCATCCCAGGAATAAATTACAGTTTAAAATATATTAAAATATTTTAAATTATATTATTTGATAATATTGCTGTTTTTACAGTATTTTCAATCAAATTAATGCAGCCTTGGTGAGCCAAAGAGACTTAAAAAAAAACTGAACCCAAATTCTTGAATGGCAAAAAGTCCACTCACATTACTTATAATATCAGAAATTCATCCTAAAACAGTATTTACATGACTTAAAAAGTGATTTATATAACATTATTTTATGGAATAATTAATATAAGGGCTTTAACAAGAATTCAAGCTGCATGTTGCATACACCTTTTAAAATTAATTAATTAATATCTATTTTTAAATGCATTAGTGTACACACAATTTTTCCTTGTTTTTCCAAACTAAAGGACAAATCCAAATAACTTTCTCTAGTACTGTTGATAAATCTGCTGAATTTGATTTCTAATTACTAATAAGAACTCATTTCTTTCCATAATGTCACAACTATCTAAATAAAATACCTTTGAAGAGAAAACAATCTAAATTAGTACTGCAGAACTGATTGCATTGTTAAACATGGGTGTAACATGAATGGGGCCAGATGTGAAGTGAGTTGCTAAAAAAAAAAAAAAAAAAACCTTAATAATGGTGGCCATTGGTCAACATTTTCCAACAGGTTGTCCATTGAAAACTGAAAGATGTTTTTTTTTTTTTTTTTTTTTTTTTTTTTTGAAACAATGGGTACACCAATGCATTGTTTGCAATGAAACCAGGAACATGCATTAAGAAAGTAAAGAGTTGTGCTGAAGTGTAAAACATCATGACTAAATCCTTCTGTATGTACAGTCAGTTAATAGGAAAAATCTGCCATTTCACACCTGGAATGGATGATGACTATGGAAAAAACTGAAAAGGATCCACACGGGTGGGACTCAGAATACAGTATGTCATGCCAAGCAGAGCCCAGCGAGGTGGTAACCCAAACCAGAGGAATGGGAGAGGGATGGAAAGTTTGTGCATGAAGAGAGGAGTGAGTGAGAAGGGCAAGCAGTTGGTGGTCACGGGGTTCGCGGGTGATCGGGGTCAGTGAGCGTGTGTGAAGGAGAAGGGGGCGGGAGGAAGGATGAATATCACTGTGGCTTGTTATGTCTGTATGATCTATGTGGAATGCAAAATAAAATAACAATTTTGCTTGACACATGCTCATTTGTAAGGTATAATGAATTGCATTTACATATGAGTTTTAAAATGTACATTTTAAGGCATTAATATTATAGATTCCAGCATGAGAAAAAAGAAGAAAAAAAAACACACTAACCTACTATACTAACCTTGCAAAGTCACATCCAGACGTTTTCTTTCATTGTCATGATAGCATGTGCAAGGATATCAGAATCGACTTGATCTTCACTAGTATCTATCTGTTTCGATCAAACTTAACTCGCATGAATTATGATTATGCACAGTTGATAGAATCACTTTACACAGATCAACAAGCCGTTGTTCGAATACAGTATGGCAACACAGAAAGTTTCAGAATTGAAAGGGGTGTGAGGCAAGGGTGTATTCTCTCCCCCTTTCTTTTTAATCTTTATGCTAAAGTGATTATGAGGAATTCATGTCTGGAAGATTCTGAGAGAGGTGTGAAGATTTGAGGCAGAAATATCAACAATCTTCATTTATGCTGATGATGCAACTTTATTAGCAGAAACCAAGGATGATCTTAAACACCTTATAATAACAATTCATAGTGAAAGTGAAAAGATGGGACTCCACCTGAACATCAAAAAGACTAAAATCATGTCTACAGCTGGATCTAGAACAATTACAGTAACCATCAATGGAGAGGAAATTAAATGCGTTAAGGAGTTCTGCTTCTTGGGATCTACGACTGACCAAACCGGCGACTATGTGCACCTGAAATAAAGCATCAAATATCATTAGGACGTAATGCAATGCTAAGCATGCAACAAATCTGGAAGATTAAAGACATCAATTTTACAACCAAATGTAGACTAGTCCAGGCAATTGTATTTCCTATATCAATATACAGATGTGAAAGCTGGATTGTGAAAAAAAAAAAAAAAAAAAAAAAAAAAAAAAAACTTTTGAAGGAGGATATATGCCTTTGAGTTATGGTGTTGGAGAAGAGTCTTGAGAATACCATGGATAGCAAGGGTTTCCAATAGAGACGTCCTGAAGTGTATAAAACCACAGGGAAAATTACAAAACTGCATCTTACCTTTTTCGGCCAGGATGCAATGATGCTTAGCATAGTTAGCGGAAAAAGGAAAAGAGGCAGGCAAAAAACACGTTGGCTTGATATCATTAGAAGTGACACAGATTTAGGCACTGAACAGCAGAAAAACAAAGTAGAAGATCAGAAAGCATGGCGGGAGTTGGCCCATTGGATCATCGGATACGACTGAATGGCTAATCATCATTATATATTTTACATTATCATATTTTCTGGTTATGTCAAAATTCAGTGCATACACCTTATTAAGCTTGTATTGGACCTAGAAAGTTTCTTTATGTCTCCTGCTTCTCAGATTTGTCTCCTGGGAAAAAAGACTATTTTGTTTAGCACTCTTTTTTATTTCACCTGGCTGGACCTTGATGAGAAACATCTGAGACAAAGTCACCAGAGCTTTGAAACATAAAATGATTTTCCTGCTACAGCCCTTATCTGTTAGCAAGGGCTGGCGTTTTGTTCAATACCAAGTGTTTCCCAAGCTGTTTTTAAAGTCTCTTTCAGGAATTGTTTGGGAAATGAGCCTTGAAATCACACAATTCCACTCCTGACCGGCCAATTGTCTGCCAGCTGGAGAAGAAAACAAGCGCACAACGTGAAATCAGACTTGTGAAATCGGTCAAGATCCTAGTAGCAAGTGTGACCTCAGAGTTTATTTACGCTTTGCCAGTCCCAATTAGACAGTAATTGCACGTCTTAACGAGAAAGAGAAATTTCTCAGTTGTTAATGAATCCTCCCGTCATCTGCGAAGATGTGCGGCTCTGGACACACTCCATTCCCAGCGCTGCTTTGACTCGGTATCAGGCCGTTTGGAATTCTCCAGCTGGAATCTCTCATTGGATCAGCGTGCCGGTTTCTACAGTAACTGTATACGCGGCGACAGAGAATTCTGGAATGCAAAAACACAGAGCGAGCGAGCGAGCGCGCGCGCGAGAGAGAGAGAGAGAGAGAGAGATCCATCAGTGTGATTCATGAGGGGCTGCAGAGGTCTTGTCCAAGAACTATGATTTAATTGAAGGCACACACACAGGCCTGTACCGCTTCATTTTCAGAAATGTCCATTCCTGATTATCCACCAAATGAGTCAGAAAGTTCAATGCCCACATTAATCAATATTTTCTGAACTGGTTGTTGTTGGGTGGTTATCCATCCAGAGCGAGTCTGCAGAAATATATCAACTGATGAAGTTAGCATAATTTAGACTGCTAACAATGTTATATGAGTCTGGGCAGTGATCATCAATCTCTTACCCAGGACATTTTCAGTTTCTAATTTGAATTTGTGCCATTTTTATCAAAGCTCTACCCCGCCAACGTACAATATAAAGGCAGATATTGTAATGTCAATTCATTTAGCTTTTGTTTTGCTGGCCTTATGGAAATGTATAGGTCATTTAACTTAGAAAGAAGCACAAAGTGCATGTTTAAACCAGTAAAATAATAAATAACAATAATAAACAGAGTAATTCCAAGAGGGTCCTCGCACCACGGTGCATGGGCCCTAACGACAATGACTCAGATTTAACAAACACATTGTATGTTACTGAATGGCTACCATAGTCACATATAAAATGCGATTGCGATGATAGCGAAAGATACTTGAGAGAATATCACGATGGTACATACTGAAAATAAAACATGGTATTACCATGGTATTTTCTTGTTAAAATCCGATATCATTGTACTGTCTTGTAGATGCAAAGACATTAGCTTATTGTCTTTTTTTGATTTGTTGGGCTTATGGAAATTTCCACTACAAAATATACTGTGGTGATACTCAGTTTCCCGTATTGTAATTCATATATGTCAAAGTACATGAAACATCCCCCCCCCAAAAAAAAAAAAAAAAAAAAAAAAAAAACAACAACAACAACAACATAGTACTACTACGGTAAATGTTAAATAAATAAAGGTAGTATCATTGTTTTATTTTATATTTATTTATTGTACATGTAGAGACTTACTCTACAAGATAAGCTGTGGTGGTACTATGGTACAGTGATGGTATTAGATGATAATACCATGGAATTTCCATAGTACTCCAAACTAACTACTTCTAATAATATCACAGTATTACCATTGTACATGTCCAAAAACCATGTTAGTACCATGGTAGTTTCGGGTATATGATAATGGCATGCAACTGAATGATTACCACATTCATATACCATAGTACTGAAATTATACCTCAGAGAACATCAGGGTACATACTAATAATAAAACATGATATTGCCACAGAACCATCTTCAAAATAGACAGTATATGTCCAAAAACCATATTAGAAGCACGTTAGTTTTGGGTAATTTAATGAACTTAGAATATCATGATATTACCACAGTACCATGTCGAAAGCAACTGATATTACCATGGTACTTTTGGTGCAAGGAAAAATAGCAGAACAGCATTCCCAAGCCCAGTGCCAATACAGTGAGTCTTAGATACACATCTCTTGGCTGTCGGCCGCGGCTCTTAGCACTAAGCTAATAGGAGCGTTCCTTTTATCATGATGCAGGAACCCGATACTGCGGATGAAATGTGCGGCACGAGCAGCCTGCGCTTCTCTGTCAACCAAAACACCTGGCATCACCCTTGAGCAGCCCATGCCAGCCGGTCAGCTGAGGAAGGTCATTAGCTGTGTGTGTGAGTGTGTGTGTATGGAGTAATATAGATCGAAATGAAGCTTCATGTCATCCTAAAGGAGTACTGACTTGACCTTTGCTTCTGATCCCACACAATGTATACATGTGTTCATCATTCATAATGTGAACTACAGCTTCTTCATCAATGATCAAAAAAAATCTTGCCAATAGCTAATGCACTCATCTAATGCAAATATAATAAAGGGTGATGCAATAATTGCAAAACAAAAGATTTGAAGAAGCACTGCCATTAAAATAGATTGAGATGCTCTGGACGGTGAACTTGATCATCTGGCTCCACATCCTGGTCCAAAAACCTTCTGGAAAGTGGGTTTGGTGGGTTTTAATTTTTTTTTTTTTTTTTTATTATTACATATAGTATTAAACAACAGCAACAACAACAACAACAAAAATTATTAAAAATATTAATAAAAAATCATCATCATCATCATCATCATCATAATATTAAATTTATCACATCACCAAAATGGCTGTGAAAGCCAACTGCTGGTTTTAAAAAATGTAAATATGGATGATCTTAGGTTTATAAATATTTGCATATCATAAAATTATGAGGGGCCAAACAGGAATTATTTATATGACATTTAAACACATCCTGTATATTCTAAATATCCTTAATATAAAGTTAGATTCATAAATATTTAAATCCATTGCTATATAGGCCTATTGATTCTCATTTATATAATATACATTTACAGTTAATATTATATACTCAGGTTTACATCTATCTAGCATGTTTATACTGTATAATACTCATGATTGAACAGTACTTGAACAATGGCAGAATTGCAGAAGGAATGGAGATGTTCAGCAAACTACTGTTTTAGTGACCACCAGATTTATGAGTCAAAAGCAGGTCAGAAGTCCTCATGTTCACTATAAAACAGGTGTGCTCTTAACAATTACATGACGTAGTCGTGACTGAAGGTACTTACATGCATATTTAAGGCAGGTGAAGGGCAGGTCAGTGCTTTCCTCTTCCAAACACTCTAGCTGGTGTCTGCTGAGGCTCTGCTGATAACGTCTCACTGGAGTCTCTTATAATGGCAGAATAATGAAATGAGCAAAATCCACTCAACTGGCAAGATTAGCTCGGGTACGAGACTCGCCAATGAAAGGAGGGGACATAATTGAAATAAACGAGTGATGACTGTGAAGGACAAGATGACAGAGGGATCAAATGTGCATTTCATTTTCATAGTGAGGTCATCGGGGGCTTTGAGGCCATTACCAATCCTGTTGGGAATGGCACATCATCATTAGTATATTAAATTTATTGTAGTGAGAGGTCTAATACCCTAAAAAATAATAGTCTCAGCCTCATATTAAACACTTTAATGTACTGAATAACTTGAAGAAAGGGGCCATAAGCTACATGCGTACATTATACATCCCCATATCAGGATTATTATTGTTACCTAAAACAGTTAAATAATTTAATAAATAATAACAATAATAAAACAGTAATTATAATAATAAAATAAAATTAACTGAAATATGTTTTTTGACAGTCTACATATTGTATGTTGTAATTATATTTCAGATTTTTATGTAGTTAATGTAGTTAATGTAAGTACTAAAATAACTATAGCTTTAACCTATATACATATATATATATATATATATATATATATATATATATATATATATATATATACCACACACACACATTATTTTTAATAAAAACAAAAACTAATATAAATGAGAAAAAAAACATTACATTCAAAATGAACAGAAAATCTACAAAAAAATCTAAATCATATTAGAAACTATTCATATATCTAACTAACTAAAAAAAATACAAAATAAATAAGAAAAATCAAACTAAAACCATGTGTGTGTGTGTATATATATATATATATATATATATATATATATATATATATATATATATATATATATATATATTAATGCTGTCAAACGATTAATCACATCCAATATAAACGTTTTTGTTTATGTTTGTTTACTGTGTATATTTATTATGTATATATAAATACACACACATGCATGTATTTAAGAAAAATGTTATGTTTATACATTTACTTTTTTGTATATAATATCAATTATATGAATATAAATGTATACATGGACATATTTTCAAAATATATACGGTATGTGTGTGTGTATTTATATACACATAATATACACAGCATACACACATATATTATGTAAACAAAACTTTTTATTTTGGATATATATATATATAGGGTTAAGACATGGTTAATTACGTTTTCTGTTGATAATTGGGCCTGCAAATGTTATTTTCTTAAACATTTTAAAGCAATTACGCATAAGTTTTCTAAATATATTAATATGTAGTATATATATATTAAAAGAGCGGGTAAATGCAGTAGGAGCAAGAAAACGCTGTCCCTTTAACAGGCACTGCAGCTCATTGATATCCGTGGCTGGTGGTCTTCTCCTAAATAATGAAGATTAAACTGACATCATCACAGAGTTATTATCTCTCTTTTCAAATTTGATCAACCTTTTGTTCGACAGTGCTCTCACAATTCATTTATCCCCACCTAACATCTCTCGCTCTTGTCATCCACGGGTTAATTAAACTGAAATTCTGTCCAGTTATATGCAAACACTTTAATGCCATATTTCCTAATCAGCAAGATTCCCCAAATAGGTCCATTAGGCCCTAATAACGTCAGCACAGTCCTCCGTAGCTTAATTGGTAGAGGATGAATTAGCACTAATCATTAGGAGTAATTATCAGTAATGTTAGATAAGTATGCTCTCTCACTCATCATTATGAATATGAAGCTATAAGACTGTACAAGACACAATGAACAGCAAACAGCTTCACATGACTGAAGTCATCATCAATCTGAACCAACACACCACTTTATTTACACAAAAACTTACACAGTTTCATTTCAAATAAAAAGGTACCAAAATGTCATAGTAAATAAGAATTAATGTCATTAACATTTTATTTTCTCCAAAATGTAGGCCTATAAATTTTTGGTTATGGCATGTGCAATGGAAGCACACATATTTCTTTCCATTTAATAAAACATTTGCCCAACTTTAAAAATAAAACAACAAGAATAAGGTATCAAAACAAAAACAAAAATGATAGTCATCCATCTCATTTGATTTCACAAATTATGCAAATCAGCATTTTGATTTTCATAAAAATATAAGAGAGCAAAAAACAAATAAACAATCAAAAACAGCAAAAAAAAAAAAAAAAAAAACTTTTTTTTTTTGTCTCTATTGTTAGGTTTCAAAATAAATTGACAAAAAAAACAGCTGTTAATAAACAAAACAAGTGTAAAACAATTAAATAAAAAATATAAAAACAAAAAGCAAGCAAAATAAACACAAAGATAGTAGATTTACCATAAACATTGAATGAAAAATGTGATATAAAAATATAGAAATTAAAATCAACTTTTCAATGACAAGACAGACATAAGATAACACCAACTGATTATTCATACATACTATTTAAAGTTGACAGAGTAGCATATGTGTAAAAGGTCAAATCTTAAAAGTAAAATCCACCAAACTTCATGTATTCTCAGTATCTATCCAACCATTTTCCTGTAAACCACTTCATTCAGGCCATAAATGTGCAAAAAAACTAAACAAAGTGGGTGCGGTGCAAAAATAAATTGTTTGTTGGTTCTTGTAAGATCCTGTTTTGACTGGCAATATCTCTCCTATCTATAATAAACAGATCATTTTACACACCAAGGATATCAGGAAGTATTGTTTTTAAAGCAGTGATCCAACAACAATGACTGTTCCCTACAAGAGCCCTCTGTATAGAGAGTTTGCACCTATGAGGCAGCATTTCACTTCGCAGAACTACCATAAAAAGGCTGAAAGGGCAAACAAATATAATATAACCTAATATAAAAGAAAAAACATGAAAACAAAAGCCAAAACAGTTTAGGACTTTGATATCGCATCAGCTATTTGTGTAAACCTGTCCATTTTGGTGTTTTTGTGCCTTGAATGACTTCACTTAAATCAATCAAGGATGGAGGTGGTTGAAATAGAATATTACCCTCAAAACATCGCATGAAAAACACTTTAGGATTGATTCACTGAGTAAAAAGAGAGAATGGAGTGTTTTAGGGGGACAAAGTTACTGCAAGGCAATAAGGCGCAATACAATTCTTATATTTCGTATAACCACAAAAAAGTAAACTGATGGTGAATTTCCTCACATTTAAAAACTTCTCACCCAAGCTAGCTTAAGGCACCCAACAGCGTTCTGAGAACATCGGAGATGTTTTAGGATAAGAGACTACCAATCACATCCTCAAAAAAATGAATGCATACTCATGAGGGGAAGAAATGGCCAAACTACCCACAGCAGATCATCATATTAAACACATTTGTGTGGTATACTGAATTAAATACATGCTAAACATACATATATACAAACTCTATGTGCTTCTGTATGCTGTAATTTATAAACTTAACTGACTCTTGTCTAAAATCAACTTGATGTTCAGAACTGATGCTAATTAAGAGGAAAAATGGCTGACATCCAAAACAAATCACTTTCAAAAAACTTCACTTAGATTGTTCAATTTGGAGAAATCGATGGCTGTGTCAAAGCAAATTTGTTTGCTTTTTCTTCTCATAAGTCTAGGAAAACTAATTAGATTGTTCTTGTAAATGGACACAATTACATAACCAGCACCAACCTACTTCCTCCTCGTCTAGACGGCTCCAATCATTGGCTTTTTCTGCCGGGGATCTTGGTATTGTTCATCTCCGTATGGGGCGTAGCGATCAGGGCTGGCCGTCCGATAGTTCCCCTGGTTCAGCGTTTCGTATCGCGGTGGTGCTCTGGCACCCGGGTTTGATGAGGGAGGGACGTCCTGCCTCACGGGACCCCTCTGTTGAGCTGGAGATGAGGGATAGTAACCTCCTGTGGCCTCCGCGGGTCTGGGTACAGGCAACCGGGGAGAGCGTGGAGGATAGCTGTCTTGATGGGTCTCGTAGATGGGGTTGGGGTAATGGACGGGGTCTCTCTGGTTGGCCCAGTTCTGGTTCGAGTAGTCCTCCACTGGCATCCTCCTGGAAAACCAATACCACAGATAATGAAGGAATTAGTAAGGCTAGGAATAGTTCAGTCAAATGTAAGAGATATTTCATTATTTACCCACGATAATGTTCCATACACTTTTCTAAACAAAGGTTTTCGCAGCAATGCCATCGAAGAACCATTTTTGGTTCAACAGAAACTTTCAGTAAACAGTTCTTAAAAGAACCTTTTTTTCTTAGTATAAAGAACATTTAAAGGGATAGTTCACCCAAAAATGAAAATTCACCCTCATGTTGTTTCAAACCCATAAGACCTTTGTTCATGTTTGGAACACAAATTAAGATATTTTTGATGAAATCCGAGAGCTTTCTGACCCTGTATAGACAGCAACGCAACTGACACGTTCAAGGCCCAAAAAGGAAGCAAGGACATCGGTAAAATAGCCCATGTGACATCAGTGGTTCAACTGTAATTTTCTGAAGCTACAAGAACACTTTTTGAGCGCAAATGAAAATCATGCCACATTTTTAGTGACATTTGATTTGAGAGCTGCGGAAAAGAAAGCTTTTCAGAGAATCTTTTTAATTTTCACCTGTTCATCTCAAAGCTGTCATATGACTTGAAATAGAGTTGTAAGGAAATATATAGTCACAAATATATTCAAATGCAAGTCTTACAGTGTTTAATGGTGTATTTTGCCCTTTTTGAGATTGACGGATGTGGTTAGGGTTTTTAAAACTCTCTGGCATAAATAAAACAGCATATGGGTGTGGAACAACATGAGGGTGAGTAAATTAGGGCAATTTTCATGGTCAACATAGCCATGCTGCTCTGTAGCACAACCTGACGACCAGCATGGGTCTTCTGAAGTTGGTTTACTAAAGAAGTCTTGCTGGTTAAGCTAGTTAAGAAGCCTTGCAAGGAAACCAGAGCACCATCAGCCCATGCTAGTGACTCGACAGGATCTAACCACTGGGTTTCGGTCAGTTCTTCATGTATAGCTTGAAATAATGAAAAAACATGCAATTTGGTCTTTTTTTAACAGGTTGGATTCACATCCAAAACACAACACATGCACTTTAGCAGGGAACACTGATGCGGACAGATTTGTTCTGGTTCAGAAAGTAAACAGCATTCAAACCCCAAAACTGGAATACTTAATGTGTAAACTTCCTTCAAATTAAACATTTACATTCACTTACAGGGAGCCAATCTCTGCTATTCGCAGAAAAATGATTGCACTACTTACCATTTTCAAAGGAGCCGTGTCATTTGTGAATTAGTAAATAAAAAACAAAAGCAGTCTGTGAAATTAAGCCAAACAAGATAAAAGCTGCGGCTACAGGAGGACCAAAGAAATGAATAAATGAAAGCCTAAAGCAGGGGTCTTTACAAAACTACTTGAATAAATGGAGGGCATTTGCAGATTGAAGGGTAATGGATGCTATATGGAAGGAAAAAACGACATTATGCATTTGCATTCTTAATGTTTTCAGGGTTACAGCCTACATTACTTATCCAAATGTTGCATCCGTCTACGATCCATCCCTCCACATGGCCTCTAAAAAACCAACAAGGAGTAGCAGGCAACCTTTATGTCAAAACCTGCACTGCACAACGTGTGAGGGTTTCATGTGTGCAGTGTTTGATGTTTAATATAGTTCGCTCTAAAGCGTGACTGTAGTCCATTCACTATTTCACCTGCCAAAGTTAGTTACAAACACAGAAGTGTGTGGGTGTGTGTAGACCGTGCACTCTACTGTGAGGTGAGTGTGTGTGTGTGTGTGGTTACAATCCGTCAGCAGCGTGTGTAGTGTGTCTGTCAGCTCTGACCACCCAAGAACAACTGAAACAGAAATACTGCAGTCTTGAGCCTAAACAGTGTGTGTGGGTTCGTTTAAAGGCTGGAGACAGATAAGGGCCAAACATAGCCAGACTCAAGACTCCAGGCTAATATTACTAATGCTTCATTTTGCTTTCAGAGTGACTGTATCGATAGCACTCATAACACAAATGCTTCTATAAAGAGTAATAATATGTTTACAGAGAAGTAATAGTTAAAAATTGCAGGTAGATTTAACAGCAATGAACTTCTGTGAAATCTCAGCGTATGAATCCTTAATTATTCACTGTTCATTTTTTAAAGCCATTAGAAATGTTTCTAGTAGTTGGACATTATTAAGTTTTATAAATGTGCGCCAATGAATCTCAGATTAAAACAATTGTCTGCTCATAAAACAAAATGAATAAGGGCCTAATTTTCCAATTTCCACCAACTTACTCATAAAGGTGAACTTAACTTCATCTACAGATCACTTTGACTTAAGAAATAAGATATATTAAATATAGATACCCCACTAGAATATGCACAATATACTAGAATATGATATACTGTATAAAACTCACTACCTTGTGTATACTAGGGAATCTTACATGCTTACACCTTAATTTATATGACATTTATACATCAAATACAGTAGAATATATATATATATATATATATATATATATATATATATATATATATATATATATATATATATATATATATGCTGTACATATAATTTACACTTGAATAAGATAAACAGTTTAGTCTAAAATATACAATATGATATAAAGTAATTTACATATGTAACCCTCAAAAACACTACAATATATGATATATAGACAACAGCATGAGATATATACCTCATACACTATATGACATTTACCCTATTAACCCTGCATAATATCATAACATTTACACTACAATATAATATAAAGTCCATCTGCACATTTCATTTACACTGCAAA